>NC_041389.1:632919772-632921470 GCF_002162155.2 Triticum dicoccoides
CAATTGAAACCGGCGAACGAAAAAAATAGCAAATATGGCCCACCTACAGGTGGGGGCATTATAAACGAGACGGAAGTAGCACTTGCACTAAGCGAGATATAGTTGCCGCGCTGGTGAAGAGATATAGGTGATGGTGAGAGGCCCCTATTCATCGGCCTACACGCTGATCGGGGAATAGACACGCACCTCCTGCTCCAACCCTCACGTGGTTTTGGGCTGGCCCATGTGCAGGTGGGACTCCCCTGTTTTTCCATTTCGTTTCCTTCTTGCTTTTTCATTCTGTTTTTTTCTTTAAAAATAGTTTAAGATTTTTAAAAGTTTCAAAATTCAAACAAATTGCGAATTCTTAAAAATAAATTCAAGAAATCATAAAATGCGCATGATTTTAAAAAGTGGTTGGAAAATCATCAAATGTCCGTGAATTAAAAAGTTGTTCGTTTCTTTTTTGAGGATCAACATTGTTGTTTCTTATTTAGCCAGCATAGCTGGGAATGTCATTAGAAATTACAGAAAGAACAAAGTCTGGGGGAGCCCCCAACCACACCTTACACAACCCATCACCTACACCTACCTTTGCAAACTTGTGAGCAGCAACATTGGCGGAACGACTAACCCACGACACACAATACTCCGCACGAGTGTGCAACAGCTCCTTAATCTCCTCGATCCACGGATCAACATCCGTCATGCTCTTCTGATGATCATTCAACTTTTGCACCACAGGCAGGCAGTCCAACTCCAGATGGACTTTTTGAAAGCCTGTCTCCACAGCGAGCAGAATGCCTCTCCGACACGCGAGGATTTCTGCAGCTTCAGGTCCGTCAGGGCGGTTGAATAAATGGCAAGCTCCAGCTAGGAAAGCACCACCATCATCCCGGATTACCACACCACCCCCACCCTTATCCCCATTCCTGGCGACAGCACCATCGGAGTTGGTTTTCACCCACCCCTGAGACGGGGGGGGGGGGCATCGCTGCATGGTCCTCGGCCTCGGGATCTTCACCACCCCCTCGTGAACTTGTCTCCACCTGCTCCAATGTGAATTTGTTCATTATTTTGAAAAGTGCTCGCATATTAAAAAAATGTTAACAGTCTAGAGAAAATGTCCGGGAAATCAAAAAATATTCATGACTTTGAAAAAAACATTTGCTTGTTCAGAAAATGTTCATGAATCTGGAAAAATGTTCGCGAATTCAAGATATGTTCATTAAAATTTTGGAAAATGTTCACAAAAATAAAGAAAATCATGAATTTATAAAAATACTCCCAAATATCAAAAAACAGTTCATCGATTCAAAAATTGTTCACTGAGTAAAAAAATGTCCAGGAATGTGAAAAATGTTCGTCAAAAGGAAAAAAAAATCCGTGAATTACTAAAATTGTCCGCTGAGTCAAAAAAATGTTCACAAGTTTCCAACAATATTCATGAAGTTGTAATTTGTTTTCTTGAATTTGTAAAAGATGTTCATGATTTCAAAAGAATGTTCATGAATTTGGAAGATGTTTCCAAAGTGAAAAATCTAAAAATAAAAAAGGGGAATGAAAAAGAAGAAGAAAATAAAAAATGAACAAAGGAAAAAGAAATGACAAAATGGAAAAAGAAAAATAAGATTAAAAGAACAAAGAAAAGAAGAAAAGAAAAACGAAAAACAAAAATAAATAAATCACCAGGCATAAAAAGGGAAAACTGGTTCAGGG
>NC_041389.1:632921751-632950190 GCF_002162155.2 Triticum dicoccoides
AGGTCACTACCACAGGGACCCATGCGCCAAATAGGAGCGGCGCTGAACATAGGGGCGGGGCCAGGGTGATAGTACAAATTATCTCTGTATGAATTGTATAGTAGTGCCTCTGTTGCATAATATGTAAAGTACCATAAAGAAGTACTCCTACATACATTGGCGGTGAGGTACAGAGGATGACACAAAGGGGCAAGGCAGCTGTGTTTCAGCAGTATGCCAAAACCCGACTCATTGGCAATAGCCGTAGATATAAATCGTTTGTGTTTTTCGCAAGACTGAACTATGTAGAAGAAACATAGCTATTCCCAGATCACTGGTCTCACCGGCATTGACATCAGAAGAAGCAAGCGACTGGGCAATCAGAGAGAAGCTATGTGTGTTCATAAGATGTGATCACACGCAGAAATAATCTTTTACCCCACCTGCATAGCTATTCTGAATAAGAAATGCTAGGAACGTAATACTGTTATAAATAGCAATACGTTCCAGCCAGATTGGATCCGGCATTCTACAACAGTCAACAGTTTTGTATATCGGAACAAATCCTATACAATAGTAAGAATCCATGCCTCAGAAGGAAATGCTACTACTATGACATTAATATAGGATTGGTAAGCAGCTGGCTGAACTCACCAGAATCAGGTTGCATGCGGATGCGGGCGTCCCCATATACGCCCCAGATATGGTGCGGGTAGGGAAAATACCGGTCAGTCTGAGCGTTTGGGCCGGATTTGCTAGGTCTGCTTGGGTGGCAATGTTTCGTCCGGATAGTGACTGGGCAGCCTGCCCGTGCATTTGGGGTGGATATTGGGGGTTGTTTTTTCATCATGGATTATTCTGACCTATCTTGAATCGTTGAATTGGTTGTCTGCTATATTGATCGAATGATCTCGTGCATGCCTTTGCATTGATTTGAGATATCCTTTTTTGAGGTATTATTGATTCAAGATTTTGAATACGACCAGTGTGGTTGCCATGGGTGTCAGGATCTTGTCCGTGGACATCACGTTAGCCATATTTGATCAGAGATGCTCTCGTTTTGGTCGTTGCAAAATCTGATGCTGAGATTTATTTTAGGGTTTGTGAGCCATCAATGTTTTGAGAATATCTTTGCGCTCGATAGCTCCGATCACCATCAACCCAACCGAATTTCTTTGGAATCTAGAATAAATACTCTAACAATATATATTTTATTTAGTAATTAAACTTCTCATTATTTGAACAATTTACAAATGTATGGGCGTTTACGATGAACGTGAATT
The DNA here is from genome assembly GCF_002162155.2 of Triticum dicoccoides. Taxonomy (NCBI): domain Eukaryota; kingdom Viridiplantae; phylum Streptophyta; class Magnoliopsida; order Poales; family Poaceae; genus Triticum; species Triticum dicoccoides. Next base: position 632,923,014 of record NC_041389.1, read on the forward strand.
AGGAAGTGAATTTTTTAGTTCTCCCCAAATATACTGCTTAATTTATTTGAAGCGGTTGTAGTACAACATGTGTTTTACCGAAAGAATGAAGCACAACACGGGTAGGTTGCCCTACCACTCTCTAGATATAATCCCACCACCGGTGATAGAAAAATATTTTTGAAACTGTAGTTGAAAAATTGAAACATCTTGCACAAATGTCTCTCGAGCTTCCGTAGGGCACTAGGGCCACCACCTAAACCAACCCTATCCAATCCCAACCATAAGAAAACTTAGAGGAAATGGTTGATCAAGAAAAGAAGGATACAGTAAGGATAATTGATTTATAAATTGTTTGTTTTCTTTTCATCATGGGTTATTATGACCTATCTTGAATCTTGAAATGGTTGCCTGCTATATTGATCGAATGATCTTGTGCATGCCTTTCCATTGATTTGAGATTTCCTTTTTTGAGGTTGCATTGATTCGAGATTTTAAATACGACGAATGTGGTTGCCCAAGTGAACAAATGGGGGAGGCAGGCTCTTGTCCGCGAACATCATGTTAGCCAAATTTGACCAGGGATGCTCTTGTTTTGCTCGTTGCAAAATTTGATGCTGAAATTTATTTTTAGGTTTTGTCAGTCATCACTCGTTTGAGAAGATCTTTGCGCTTGGTAGCTCCAAGCACCATCGATCCAACCGAATTTCTTAGAAATCTACAATAAATACTCTAGTGTTATACTTCCTCCGTCCATTAATATATAAGAGTGCTTTTGACACTACACTAGTGTCAAAAACACGCTTATATTATGGACGGAGGGAGTATATTTTATGTAGGAATTCAATTTCATATTATTTGAACAGTTTGTAGTTGTATCTGTATGGGAGTTTGCGATGAAGGTAAATTGGGAAATGAATTTTTTAGTCCTCCCTAAATATGATGCTTATCTTTATTCGAAGCAGTTGTAGTACAACATGTGTTTTCTCGGAAAAATGAAGGACAACATGGGTATGTTGTGCTAATACTATGTGGGTATACTCCGACAATTGGTGATAGAAAAATGTTTTCGAACCGTACCTGAAAAATCAAAACATCAAGGACAAATGTATATCGAGCTTCCGCAGGGCACTAGGTCCACAAGCCTAAAACAACCCTATCCAATCCCAATCATAAGAAAACTTAGAGGAAATGGTTGATCAAGAAAAGAAGGAGATCAATAAGGGCAATTGATTTATAAATTGTTTGTTTTCTTTTCATCGTGGGTTATTCTGACCTATCTTGAATCTTAAATTGATTGTCTGCTATATTGATCAAATGATCCCATGCATGCCTTTGCATTGATTTGAGATTTCCTTTTTTGAGGTTGCATTGATTCGAGATTTTGAATACGACGAATGTGGTTGCCCAAGTGAACAAATGGTGGAGGCAGGCTCTTGTCCGCGAACATCATGTTAGCCAAAATTTGACCAGGGATGCTCTTGTTATGGCCGTTGCAAAATCTGATGCTGAATTTTATTTTAGGCTTTCTCAGTCATCACTCGTTTGAGAAGATCTTTGCGCTTGGTAGCTCCAAGCACCATCAATCCAACCGAATTTCTTAGAAATCTACAATAAATAGTCTACTATTATACTTCCTCCGTCCAATAATATAAGACTAGTGTCAAAAACACTCTTATAGTGTCAAAAACACTCTTATATTATGGACGGAGGGAGTACATTTTATGTAGGAATTAATTTTCGTATTTTTTGAACAGTTTATAGTTGTATCTGTATGGGAGTTTGCTATGAACGTAAATTGGGAAGTGAATTTTTAGTCCTCCCTAAATACGATGCGTATCTTTATTCGAAGCAGTTGTCATACAACATGTGTTTTCCCGGAAAAATGAAGCACAACATGGTTAGGTTGTGCTACTACTATGTGGGTATACTCAGACAATTGGAGATAGACAAATGTTTTCGAACCGTAGCTGAAAAAGAAAAGCATCAAGGACAAATGTATATCGAGCTTCCGCAGGGCACTAGGTCCACGAGCCTAAAACAACCAAATCCAATCCCAATCATAAGAAAACTTAGAGGAAATGGTTGATCAAGAAAAGAAGGAGATCAATAAGGGTAATTGATTTATAAATTGTTTGTTTTATTTTCATCGTGGGTTATTATGACCTATCTTCAATCTTGAATTGGTTGCCTGCTATATTGATCGAATGATCTCGTGCATGGCTTTGCATTGATTTGAGATTTCCTTTTTTGTGGTTGCATTGATTCGAGATTTTGAATACGAGGAATGTGGTTGCCCTATTGAACAAATGTGGGAGGCAGGCTCTTGTCCGCGTAGATCATGTTAGCCAAATTTGACCAGGGATGCTCTTGTTTTGGTCGTTGCAAAATCCGATGCTGAAATTTATTTTTAGGCTTTGTCAGTCATCACTCGTTTGAGAAGATCTTTGCACTTGGTAGCTCCAAGCACCATCGATCCAACTGAATTTCTTAGAAATCTACAATAAATACTCTACTATTATACTTCCTCCGTCCAATAATATAGGAGTGATTTTACACTACACTAGTGTCAAAAACACTCTTATATTATGGACGGAGGGAGTATATTTTATGTAGGAATCAAATATCGTATTATTTGAACAGTTTATAGTTGTATATGTATGGGAGTTTGTGATGAAGGGAAATTGGGAAATGAATTTTTTAGTCCTCCCTAAATATGACTTATCTTTATTCGAAGTAGTTGTAGTACAACACATGTTTTCCCGAAAAAATGAAGCACAACATGGGTAGGTTGTGCTACTACTATGTGGGTATACTCCGACAATTCATGATAGAAAAATGTTTTCGAACTGTAGCTAAAAAATCAAAACATCAAGGACAAATGTATATCGAGCTTCCGCAGGGCACTAGGTCCACAAGCCTAAAACAACCCTATCCAATCCCAATCATAAGAAAACTTAGAGGAAATGGTTGATCAAGAAAAGAAGGAGATCAATAAGGGCAATTGATTTATAAATTGTTTCGATTTCTTTTCATCGTGGGTTATTCTGACCTATCTTGAATCTTGAATTGGTTGTCTGCTATATTGATCGAATGATCCCGTGCGTGCCTTTGCATTGATTTGAGATTTCCTTTTTTGAAGTTGCACTGATTTGAGATTTTGAATACGACGAATGTGGTTGCCCAAGTGAACAAAATGGTAGAGGCAGACTCTTGTCCGCAAACATCATATTAGACAAATTTGACCAGGGGTGCTCTTGTTTTGGTCGTTGCAAAAACTGATGGTGAAATTTATTTTTAGGCTTTGTCAGTCATCACTCGTTTGAGAAGATCTTTGCGCTTGGTAGCTCCAAGCACCATCGATCCAACCGAATTTCTTAGAAATCTACAATAAATACTCTACTATTAGACTTCCTTCATCCAACAATATAAGAGTGTTTTTGACACTATACTAGCTAGTGTCAAAAACACTCTTATATTATGGACGGAGGGAGTACATTTTAAGTAGGAATTAATTTTCATATTATTTCAACAGTTTATAGCTGTATCTATATGGGAGTTTGCGATGAACGTAAATTGGGAAGTGAATTTTTAGTCCTCCCTAAATATGATGCTTATCTTTATTCGAAGTAGTTGTAATACAACTTGTGTTTTCCCGGAAAAATGAAGCACAATATGGGTAGGTTGTGCTACTACTATGTGGGTATACTCAGACAATTGGAGATAGAAAAATGTTTTCGAACCGTAGCTGAAAAAGAAAAACATCAAGGACAAATGTATATCGAGCTTCTGCAGGGGACTAGGTCCACGAGCCTAAAACAACCATATCCAATCCCAATAATAAGAAAACTTAGAGGAAATGGTTGATCAAGAAAAGAAAGAGATCAATAAGGGAAATTGATTTATAAATTGTTTCGATTTCTTTTCATCGTGGGTTATTCTGACCTATCTTGAATCTTGAATTGGTTGTCTGCTATATTGATCGAATGATCCCGTGCGTGCCTTTGTATTGATTTGAGATTTCGTTTTTTGAAGTTGCACTGATTCGAGATTTTGAATACGATGAATGTGGTTGCCCAAGTGAACAAATGGGGGAGGTAGACTCTTGTCCGCAAACATCATGTTAGCAAAATTTGACCAGGGGTGCTCTTGTTTTGGTTGTTGCAAAATCTGATGCTAAAATTTATTTTTAGGCTTTGTCAGTCATCACTCGTTTGAGAAGATCTTTGCGCTTGGTAGCTCCAAGCACCATCGATCCAACCGAATTTCTTAGAAATATACAATAAATAGTCTACTATTATACTTCCTCCGTCCAATAATATAAGAGTGTTTTTGACACTATACTAGTGTCAAAAACACTCTTATATTATGGACGGAGGGAGTACATTTTATGTAGGAATTAAGCTTCGTATTATTTGAACAGTTTATAGCTGTATCTTTATGGGAGTTTGCGATGAATGTAAGTTGGGAAGTGAATTTTTAGTCCTCCCTAAATATGATGCTTATCTTTATTCGAAGTAGTTGTAATACAACATGTGTTTTCCCGAAAAAATGAAGCACAATATGGGTAGGTTGTGCTACTACTATGTGGGTATACTCAGACAATTGGAGATAGAAAAATGTTTTCGAACCGTAGCTGAAAAATCAAAACATCAAGAACAAATGTATATCGAGCTTCTGCAGGGCACTAGGTCCACGAGCCTAAAACAACCATATCCAATCCCAATCATAAGAAAACTTAGAGGAAATGGTTGATCAAGAAAAGAAGGAGATCAATAAGGGTAATTAATTTATAAATTGTTTGTTTTATTTTCATCGTGGGTTATTCTGACCTATCTTGAATCTTGAATTGGTTGCCTGCTATATCGATCGAATGATCTCGTGCATGCCTTTGCATTGATTTGAGATTTCCTTTTTTGTGGTTGCATTGATTCGAGATTTTGAATACGAGGAATGTGGTTGCTCTATTGAACAAATGTGGGAGGCAGGCTCTTGTCCGCGTAGATCATGTTAGCCAAATTTGACCAGGGATGCTCTTGTTTTGGTCGTTGCAAAATCCGATGCTGAAATTTATTTTTAGGCTTTGTCAGTCATCACTCGTTTGAGAAGATCTTTGCACTTGGAAGCTCCAAGCACCATCGATCCAACTGAATTTCTTAGAAATCTACAATAAATACTCTACTATTATACTTCCTCCGTCCAATAGGAGTGTTTTTTACACTACACTAGTGTCAAAAACACTGTTATATTATGGACGGAGGGAGTATATTTTATGTAGGAATCAAATTTCGTATTATTTGAACAGTTTATAGCTGTATCCATATGGGAGTTTGCGATGAACGTAAATTGGGAAGTGAATTTTTTAGACCTCCCTAAATATGATGCTTATCTTTATTCGAAGCAGTTGTAGTCAAACATGTGTTTTCCCTGAAAAATGACGCACAACATGGGTAGGTTGTGCTACTACTATGTGGGTATACTCATACAATTGGTGATAGAAAAAGTTTTCGAACCGTAGCTGAAAAATCAAAACATCAAGGACAAATGTATATCGAGCTTCCGCAGGGCACTAGGTCCACGAGCCTAAAACAAACCTATCCAATACCAATCATAAGAAAACTTAGAGGAAATGATTGATAAGGAAAAGAAGGAGATCAATAAGGGCAATTGATTTATAAATTGTTTGTTTTCTTTTCATCGTGGGTTATTCTGACATATCTTGAATGTTGAATTGGTTGCGTGCTATATTGATCGAATGATCTCATATATGCCTTTCCATTGATTTGAGATTTCCTTTTTTGAGGTTGCATTGATTAGAGATTTTGAACACAACGAATGTGGTTGCCTAAGTGAACAAATGGGGGAGGCAGGCTCTTGTCCGCGAACATCATGTTAGCCAAATTTCACCAGGGATGCTCTTGTTTTGGTCGTTGCAAAATCTGATGCTGAAATTTATTTTTAGGCTTTGTCAGTCATCACTCGTTTGAGAAGATCTTTGCGCTTGGTAGCTCCAAGCACCATCGATCCAACCGAATTTCTTAGAAATCTAGAATAAATAATCTACTATTGTACTTACACCGTCCAATAATATAGGAGTTTTTTGACACTACACTAGTGTCAAAAACACTCTTATATAATGGATGTTTTTGACACTACAATAGTGTCAAAAAAGACTCTTATATTATGGACGGAGCGAGTATATTTTATGTAGGAATAAAATTTTGTATTATTTGAACCATTTATAGTTATATCTGTATGGGAGTTTGCGATGAACGTAAATTGGGAAGTGAATTTTTCAGTCCTCCCAAAATATGATGCTTATCTTTATTCGAAGCAGTTGTAGTACAACATGTGTTTTCCCAGAAAAATGAAGCACAACATGGGTAGGTTGTGCTACTACTATGTGGGTATACTCAGACAATTGGTGTTAAAAAAAGTTTTCAAATCGTAGCTGAAAAATCAAAACATAAAGGACAAATGTATATCGAGCTTCCGCAGGGCACTTGGTCCATGAGCCTAAAACAACCCTATCCAATCCCAATCATAAGAAAACTTAGAGGAGATGGTTGATCAAGAAAAGAAGGAGATCAATAAGGGCAATTGATTTATAAATTGTTTGTTCTCTTTTCATCGTGGGTTATTCTGACCTATCTTGAATCTTGAATTGGTTGCCTCTTATATTGATCGAATGATCTCGTGCATGCCTTTGCATTGATTTGAGATTTACTTTTTGAGGTTGCATTATTCGAGATTTTGAATACGATGAATGTGGTTGCCCAAGTGAACAAATGGGGGAGGCAGGCTCTTGTCCGGGAACATCATGTTAGCCAAATTTGACCAGGGATGCTCTTGTTTTGGTCGTTGCAAAATCTGATGCTGAAATTTATTTTTAGGCTTTGTCAGTCATCACTCGTTTGAGAAGATCTTTGCGCTTGGTAGCTCCAAGCACCATCGACCCAACCGAATTTCTTAGAAATCTACAATAAATACTCTACTATTATACTTCCTCCATCGAATAATATAAGAGTGTTTTTGACACTACACTAGTGCCAAAAACACTCTTATATTATGGACGGAGGGAGTACATTTTATGTAGGAATTAAGTTTCGCATTATTTGAACAGTTTATAGCTGTATCTTTATGGGAGTTTGCGATGAATGTAAGTTGGGAAGTGAATTTTTAGTCCTCCCTAAATATGATGCTTATCTTTATTCGAAGTAGTTGTAATACAACATGTGTTTTCCCGGAAAAATGAAGCACAACATGGGTAGGTTGTGCTACTACTATGTGGGTATACTCAAACAATTGGAGATAGAAAAATGTTTTCGAACCGTAGCTGTAAAAGAAAAACATCAAGGACAAATGTATATCGAGCTTCTGCAGGGCACTAGGTCCACGAGCCTAAAACAACCATATCCAATCCCAATAATAAGAAAACTTAGAGGAAATGGTTGATGAAGAAAAGAAGGAGATCAACAAGGGAAATTGATTTATAAATTGTTTCGATTTCTTTTCATCGTGGGTTATTCTGACCTATCTTGAATCTTGAATTGGTTGTCTGCTATATTGATCGAATGATCCCGTGCGTGCCTTTGTATTGATTTGAGATTTCGTTTTTTGAAGTTGCATTGATTCGAGATTTTGAATACGATGAATGTGGTTGCCCAAGTGAACAAATGGGGGAGGTAGACTCTTGTCCGCAAACATCATGTTAGCAAAATTTGACCAGGGGTGCTCTTGTTTTGGTCGTTGCAAAATCTGATGCTAAAATTTATTTTTAGGCTTTGTCAGTCATCACTCGTTTGAGAAGATCTTTGCGCTTGGTAGCTCCAAGCACCATCGATCCAACCGAATTTCTTAAAAATCTACAATAAATAGTCTACTATTATACTTCCTCCGTCCAATAATATAAGAGTGTTTTTGACACTATACTAGTGTCAAAAACACTCTTATATTATGGACGGAGGGAGTACATTTTATGTAGGAATTAAGTTTCGCATTATTTGAACAGTTTATAGCTGTATCTTTATGGGAGTTTGCGATGAATGTAAGTTGGGAAGTGAATTTTTAGTCCTCCCTAAATAAGATGCTTATCTTTATTCGAAGTAGTTGTAATACAACATGTGTTCTCCCGAAAAAATGAAGCACAATATGGGTAGGTTGTGCTACTACTATGTGGGTATACTCAGACAATTGGAGATAGAAAAATGTTTTCGAATCGTAGCTGAAAAAGCAAAACATCAAGGACAAATGTATATCGAGCTTCCGCAGGGCACTAGGTCCACGAGCCTAACACAAACCTATCCAATACCAATCATAAGAAAACTTAGAGGAAATGATTGATAAGGAAAAGAAGGAGATCAATAAGGGCAATTGATTTATAAATTGTTTGTTTTCTTTTCATCGTGGGTTATTCTGACATATCTTGAATGTTGAATTGGTTGCGTGCTATATTGATCGAATGATCTCATATATGCCTTTCCATTGATTTGAGATTTCCTTTTTTGAGGTTGCATTGATTAGAGATTTTGAACACAACGAATGTGGTTGCCTAAGTGAACAAATGGGGGAGGCAGGCTCTTGTCCGCGAACATCATGTTAGCCAAATTTCACCAGGGATGCTCTTGTTTTGGTCGTTGCAAAATCCGATGCTGAAATTTATTTTTAGGCTTTGTCAGTCATCACTCGTTTGAGAAGATCTTTGCGCTTGGTAGCTCCAAGCACCATCGATCCAACCGAATTTCTTAGAAATCTAGAATAAATAATCTACTATTGTACTTACACCGTCCAATAATATAGGAGTTTTTTGACACTACACTAGTGTCAAAAACACTCTTATATAATGGATGTTTTTGACACTACACTAGTGTCAAAAAAGACTCTTATATTATGGACGGAGCGAGTATATTTTATGTAGGAATAAAATTTTGTATTATTTGAACAATTTATAGTTATATCTGTATGGGAGTTTGCGATGAACGTAAATTGGGAAGTGAATTTTTCAGTCCTCCCAAAATATGATGCTTATCTTTATTCGAAGCAGTTGTAGTACAACATGTGTTTTCCCAGAAAAATGAAGCACAACATGGGTAGGTTGTGCTACTACTATGTGGGTATACTCAGACAATTGGTGTTAAAAAAAGTTTTCAAATCGTAGCTGAAAAATCAAAACATAAAGGACAAATGTATATCGAGCTTTCGCAGGGCACTTGGTCCATGAGCCTAAAACAACCCTATCCAATCCCAATCATAAGAAAACTTAGAGGAGATGGTTGATCAAGAAAAGAAGGAGATCAATAAGGGCAATTGATTTATAAATTGTTTGTTCTCTTTTCATCGTGGGTTATTCTGACCTATCTTGAATCTTGAATTGGTTGCCTCTTATATTGATCGAATGATCTCGTGCATGCCTTTGCATTGATTTGAGTTACTTTTTTGAGGTTGCATTATTCGAGATTTTGAATACGATGAATGTGGTTGCCCAAGTGAACAAATCGGGGAGGCAGGCTCTTGTTCGGGAACATCATGTTAGCCAAATTTGACCAGGGATGCTCTTGTTTTGGTCGTTGCAAAATCTGATGCTGAAATTTATTTTTAGGCTTTGTCAGTCATCACTCGTTTGAGAAGATCTTTGCGCTTGGTAGCTCCAAGCACAATCGACCCAACCGAATTTCTTAGAAATCTACAATAAATACTCTACTATTATACTTCCTCCATCGAATAATATAAGAGTGTTTTTGACACTACACTAGTGCCAAAAACACTCTTATATTATGGACGGAGGGAGTACATTTTATGTAGGAATTAAGTTTCACATTATTTGAACAGTTTATAGCTGTATCTTTATGGGAGTTTGCGATGAATGTAAGTTGGGAAGTGAATTTTTAGTCCTCCCTAAATATGATGCTTATCTTTATTCGAAGTAGTTGTAATACAACATGTGTTTTCCCGGAAAAATGAAGCACAACATGGGTAGGTTGTGCTACTACTATGTGGGTATACTCAAACAATTGGAGATAGAAAAATGTTTTTGAACCGTAGCTGTAAAAGAAAAACATCAAGGACAAATGTATATCGAGCTTCTGCAGGGCACTAGGTCCACGAGCCTAAAACAACCATATCCAATCCCAATAATAAGAAAACTTAGAGGAAATGGTTGATCAAGAAAAGAAGGAGATCAACAAGGGAAATTGATTTATAAATTGTTTCGATTTCTTTTCATCGTGGGTTATTCTGACCTATCTTGAATCTTGAATTGGTTGTCTGCTATATTGATCGAATGATCCCGTGCGTGCCTTTGTATTGATTTGAGATTTCGTTTTTTGAAGTTGCATTGATTCGAGATTTTGAATACGATGAGTGTGGTTGCCCAAGTGAACAAATGGGGGAGGTAGACTCTTGTCCACAAACATCATGTTAGCAAAATTTGACCAGGGGTGCTCTTGTTTTGGTCGTTGCAAAATCTGATGCTAAAATTTATTTTTAGGCTTTGTCAGTCATCACTCGTTTGAGAAGATCTTTGCGCTTGGTAGCTCCAAGCACCATCGATCCAACCGAATTTCTTAAAAATCTACAATAAATAGTCTACTATTATACTTCCTCCGTCCAATAATATAAGAGTGTTTTTGACACTATACTAGTGTCAAAAACACTCTTATATTATGGACGGAGGGAGTACATTTTATGTAGGAATTAAGTTTCGCATTATTTGAACAGTTTATAGCTGTATCTTTATGGGAGTTTGCGATGAATGTAAGTTGGGAAGTGAATTTTTAGTCCTCCCTAAATAAGATGCTTATCTTTATTCGAAGTAGTTGTAATACAACATGTGTTCTCCCGAAAAAATGAAGCACAATATGGGTAGGTTGTGCTACTACTATGTGGGTATACTCAGACAATTGGAGATAGAAAAATGTTTTCGAATCGTAGCTGAAAAAGCAAAACATCAAGGACAAATGTATATCGAGCTTCCGCAGGGCACTAGGTCCACGAGCCTAACACAAACCTATCCAATACCAATCATAAGAAAACTTAGAGGAAATGATTGATAAGGAAAAGAAGGAGATCAATAAGGGCAATTGATTTATAAATTGTTTGTTTTCTTTTCATCGTGGGTTATTCTGACATATCTTGAATGTTGAATTGGTTGCGTGCTATATTGATCGAATGATCTCATATATGCCTTTCCATTGATTTGAGATTTCCTTTTTTGAGGTTCCATTGATTAGAGATTTTGAACACAACGAATGTGGTTGCCTAAGTGAACAAATGGGGGAGGCAGGCTCTTGTCCGCGAACATCATGTTAGCCAAATTTCACCAGGGATGCTCTTGTTTTGGTCGTTGCAAAATCCGATGCTGAAATTTATTTTTAGGCTTTGTCAGTCATCACTCGTTTGAGAAGATCTTTGCACTTGGTAGCTCCAAGCACCATCGATCCAACCGAATTTCTTAGAAATCTACAATAAATACTCTACTATTATACTTCCTCCGTCCAATAGGAGTGTTTTTTACACTACACTAGTGTCAAAAACACTGTTATATTATGGACAGAGGGAGTATATTTTATGTAGGAATCAAATTTCGTATTATTTGAACTGTTTATAGCTGTATCCGTATGGGAGTTTGCGATGAACGTAAATTGGGAAGTGAATTTTTTAGTCCTCCCTAAATATGATGCTTATCTTTATTCGAAGCAGTTGTAGTCAAATATGTGTTTTCCCTGAAAAATGACGCACAACATGGGTAGGTTGTGCTACTACTATGTGGGTATACTCAGACAATTGGAGATAGACAAATGTTTTCGAACCATAGCTGAAAAAGCAAAACATCATGGACAAATGTATATCGAGCTTCCGCAGGGCACTAGGTCCACGAGCCTAACACAAACCTATCCAATACCAATCATAAGAAAACTTAGAGGAAATGATTGATAAGGAAAAGAAGGAGATCAATAAGGGCAATTGATTTATAAATTGTTTGTTTTCTTTTCATCGTGGGTTATTCTGACATATCTTGAATGTTGAATTGGTTACGTGCTATATTGATCGAATGATCTCATATATGCCTTTCCATTGATTTGAGATTTCCTTTTTTGAGGTTGCATTGATTAGAGATTTTGAACACAAGGAATGTGGTTGCCTAAGTGAACAAATGGGGGAGGCAGGCTCTTGTCCGCGAACATCATGTTAGCCAAATTTCACCAGGGATGCTCTTGTTTTGGTCGTTGCAAAATCTGATGCTGAAATTTATTTTTAGGCTTTGTCAGTCATCACTCGTTTGAGAAAGATCTTTGCGCTTGGTAGCTCCAAGCACCATCGATCCAACCGAATTTCTTAGAAATCTAGAATAAATAATCTACTATTGTACTTACACCGTCCAATAATATAGGAGTTTTTTGACACTACACTAGTGTCAAAAACACTCTTATATTATGGATGTTTTTGACACTACACTAGTGTCAAAAAAGACTCTTATATTATGGACGGAGCGAGTATATTTGATGTAGGAATCAAATTTTGTATTATTTGAACAATTTATAGTTATATCTGTATGGGAGTTTGCGATGAACGTAAATTGGGAAGTGAATTTTTCAGTCCTCCCAAAATATGATGCTTATCTTTATTCGAAGCAGTTGTAGTACAACATGTGTTTTCCCGGAAAAATGAAGCACAACATGGGTAGGTTGTGCTACTACTATGTGGGTATACTCAGACAATTGGTGTTAAAAAAAGTTTTCAAACCGTAGCTAAAAAATCAAAACATAAAGGACAAATGTATATCGAGCTTCCGCAGGGCACTTGGTCCATGAACCTAAAACAACCCTATCCAATCCCAATCATAAGAAAACTTAGAGGATATGGTTGATCAAGAAAAGAAGGAGATCAATAAGGGCAATTGATTTATAAATTGTTTGTTCTCTTTTCATCGTGGGTTATTCTGACCTATCTTGAATCTTGAATTGGTTGCCTCTTATATTGATCAAATGATCTCGTGCATGCCTTTGCATTGATTTGAGATTTACTTTTTTGAGGTTGCATTGATTCGAGATTTTGAATACGATGAATGTGGTTGCCCAAGTGAACAAATGGGGGAGGCAGGCTCTTGTCCGGGAACATCATGTTAGCCAAATTTGACCAGGGATGCTCTTGTTTTGGTCGTTGCAAAATCTGATGCTGAAATTTATTTTTAGGCTTTGTCAGTCATCACTCGTTTGAGAAGATCTTTGCACTTGGTAGCTCCAAGCACCATCGACCCAACCGAATTTCTTAGAAATCTACAATAAATACTCTACTATTATACTTCCTCCATCGAATAATATAAGAGTGTTTTTGACACTACACTAGTGCCAAAAACACTCTTATATTATGGATGGAGGGAGTATATTTTATGTAGGAATTATTTTTCATATTATTTGAACAGTTTATAACTGTATCTGTATGGGAGTTTGCGATGAACGTAAATTGGGAAGTGAATTTTTTAGTCCTCCCTAAATATGATGTTTACCTTTATTCGAAGCAGTTCTAGTACAACATGTGTTTCCCGGAAAAATGAAGCACAACATGGGTAGGTTGTGCTACATTTGTGTGGGTATACTCAAACAATTAGTGATAGAATAATGTTTCGAACCGTAGCTGAAAAATCCAAACATCAAGGAGAAATATATATCGAGCTTCCGCAGGGCACTAGGTCCACGAGCCTAAAACAACCCTTTCGAATCCCAATCATAAGAAAACTTAGAGGAAATGGTTGATCCAGAAAAGAAGGAGATCAATAAGGGCAATTGATTTATACATTGTTAGTTTTATTTTCATCGTGGGTTATTCTGACCTATCTTGAATCTTGAATTGCTTGTGTGCTATATTGATCGAATGATCTCGTGCATGCCTTTGCATTGTTTTGAGATTTCCTTTTTTGAGGTTGCATTGGTTCGAGATTTTGAATACGACGAATGTGGTTGCCCAAGTGAACAAATGGGGGAGGTAGGCTCTTGTCCGCGAACATCATGTTAGCCAAAATTTGACGAGGGATGCTTTTGTTTTGGTTGTTGCAAAAATTTGATGCTGAAGTTTATTTTTAGGCTTTGTCAGTCATCACTTGTTTGAAAAGAACTTTGCACTTGGTAGCTCCAAGCACCATCGATCCAACCGAAATTCTTAGAAATCTACAATAAATACTCTACTATTATACTTCCTCCATCCAATAATATATGAGTGTTTTTGACAACAACACTCTAATATTATGGATGGAGGGAGTATATTTTATGTAGGAATTAATTTTTGTATTATTTGAACAGTTTATAACTGTATCTGTATGGGATTTTGCGATGAACGTAAATTGGGAAGTGGATTTTTTAGTCCTCCCTAAATATGATGTTTACCTTTATTCGAAGCAGTTGTAGTAAAACATGTGTTTTCCCAGAAAAATGAAGCACAACATGGGTAGGTCGTGCTACTACTATGTGGGTATACTCAGACAATTGCTGATAGAAAAATGTTTTCGAACCATAGCTAAAAAATCAAAACATCAAGGATAGATATATATCGAGCTTTCGCAGGGCACTAGGTCCACGAGCCTAAAACAACCCTATCCAATTCCAATCATAAGAAAACTTAGAGGAAATGGTTGATCCAGAAAAGAAGGAGATCAATAAGGGCAATTGATTTATACATTGTTTGTTTTCTTTTCATAATGGGTTATTTTGACATATCTTGAATCTTGAATTGGTTGTCTGCTATATTGATCGAATGATCCCGTGCATTCCTTTGCATTGATTTGAGATATCCTTTATTGAGGTCGCATTGATTCGAGAGTTTGAATACGACGAATGTGGTATCCCAAGTGAATAAATAGGGGAGGCAGTCTCTTTTCTGTGAACATCATGTTAGCCAAATTTTACCAGGGATAGTCTTGTTTTGGTCGTTGTTGCAAAATCTGATGCTAAAATATTTTTTAGACTTTGTTAGTCATCACTTGTTTGAGAAGATCTTTGCGCTTGGTAGCTCTAAGTAGCATCAATCCAACCGAATTTCTTAGAAATCTACAATAAATACTCTCCTATTATACTTCCTCCGTCCAATAATATAGGAGTGTTTTGACACTACACTAGTGTCAAAAATACTCTTATATTATGGATGGAGGGAGTATACTTTATGTAGTAATTAAATTTTGTATTATTTGAACAGTTTATAGCTGTATCTGTATGGGAGTTTGTGATGAACATAAATTGGGAATTGAATTTTTTAGTCCTCCCTAAACATGATGCTTATCTTTATTCGAAGCAGTTGTAGTACAACATGTGTTTTCCCGGAAAAATGAAGTACAACATGGGTAGGTTGTGCTACTACTATGTGGGTGTACTCCAACAATTGGTGATAGAAAAATGTTTTCGAACCGTAGTTAAAAAAGCAAAACATCAAGGACAAATGTATATCGAGCTTCCATAGGGCACTATGTCTACGAGCCTAAAACAACCCTATCGAATCCCAATCATAAGAAAACTTAGAGGAAATGGTTGATCAAGAAAAGAAGGAGATCAACAAGGGAAATTGATTTATAAATTGTTTCGATTTCTTTTCATCGTGGGTTATTCTGACCTATCTTGAATCTTGAATTGGTTGTCCGCTATATTGATCGAATGATCCTGTGCATGCCTTTGCATTGATTTGAGATATCCTTTTTTGAGGTCGCATTGATTCGAGAGTTTGAATACGACGAATGTGGTATCCCAAGTGAACAAATAGGGGAGGCAGTCTCTTTTCCGTGAACATCATGTTAGCCAAATTTGACCAGGGATAGTCTTGTTTTGGTCGTTGTTGCAAAATCTGATGCTAAAATATTTTTTAGACTTTGTTAGTCATCACTTGTTTGAGAAGATCTTTGCGCTTGGTAGCTCTAAGTAGCATCAATCCAACCGAATTTCTTAGAAATCTACAATAAATACTCTCCTATTATACTTCCTCCGTCCAATAATATAGGAGTGTTTTGACACTACACTAGTGTCAAAAATACTCTTATATTATGGATGGAGGGAGTATACTTTATGTAGTAATTAAATTTTGTATTATTTGAACAGTTTATAGCTGTATCTGTATGGGAGTTTGCGATGAACATAAATTGGGAATTGAATTTTTTAGTCCTACCTAAACATGATGCTTATCTTTATTCGAAGCAGTTGTAGTACAACATGTGTTTTCCCGGAAAAATGAAGTACAACATGGGTAGGTTGTGCTACTACTATGTGGGTGTACTCCAACAATTGGTGATAGAAAAATGTTTTCGAACCGTAGTTAAAAAAGCAAAACATCAAGGACAAATGTATATCGAGCTTCCATAGGGCACTATGTCTACGAGCCTAAAACAACCCTATCGAATCCCAATCATAAGAAAACTTAGAGGAAATGGTTGATCAAGAAAAGAAGGAGATCAATAAGGGAAATTGATTTATAAATTGTTTGTTTTCTTTTCATCATGGGTTATTCTGACCTATCTTGAATCTTGAATTGGTTGCCTGCTATATTGATCGAATGATCTCGTGCATGCCTTTGTATTGATTTGAGATTTCCTTTTTTTTGTGGTTGCATTGATTCGAGATTTTGAATACGACGAATGTGGTTGCCCAATTGAACAAATGTGGGAGGCAGGCTCTTGTCCGCGAACATCATGTTATCCAAAATTTGACCAGGGATGCTCTTGTTTTGGTCATTGCAAAATTTGATGCTGAAATTTATTTTTAGTCTTTGTCAGTCATCACTTGTTTGAGAAGATCTTTGCGCTTCGTAGCTCCAAGCACCATCGATCCAACCGAATTTCTTAGAAATCTACAATAAATACTCTCCTATTATACTTCCTCCATCCAATAATATAGGAGTGTTTTTGACACTACACTAGTGTCAAAAATACTATTATATTATGGACGGAGGGAGTATATTTTATATAGGAATTAATTTTTGTATTATTTGAACAGTTTATAACTCTATATGTATGGGATTTTGCGATGAATGTAAATTGGGAAGTGAATTTTTTAGTCCTCCCTAAATATGATGCTTATCTTTATTTGCAGCAGTTGTAGTAAAACATGTGTTTTCCCAGAAAAATGAAGCACAACATGGGTAGGTTGTGCTACTACTATGTGGGTATACTCAGACAATTGGTTATAGAAAAATGTTTTCGAACCGTAGCTGAAAAATCAAAATATCAAGGATAAATGTATATCGAGCTTCCGCAGGGCACTAGGTCCACGAGCCTAAAACAACCCTATCCAATCCCAATCATAAGAAAACTTAGAGGAAATGGTTGATCCAGAAAAGAAGGAGATCAATAAGGGCAATTGATTTATAAATTGTTTGTTTTCTTTTCATCGTGGGTTATTCTGACCTATCTTGAATCTTGAATTGGTTGTGTGCTATATTGATCGAATGATCCTATGAATGCCTTTGCATTGATTTGAGATTTCCTTTTTTGTGGTTGCATTGATTCGAGATTTTGAATACGATGAATGTGGTTTCCCAAGTGAACAAATGGGGGAGGCATGCTCTTTTTTGCGAACATCATACTCCCTCCGTCCGGAAATACTTGTCCGGGGAATGAATGTACCTAGACGTATTTCAGTTCTAGATACATTCGTTTTTATGCGTTTCTTCGACAAGTATTTCCGGACGGAGGGAGTATTAGCCAAATTTGACCAGGGATGCTCTTGTTTTGGTCATTGCAAAATCTGATGCTGAAATTTATTTTTAGGCTTTCTCAGTAATCACTCATTTGAGAAGATCTTTGCGCTTGGGAGCTCCAAGCACCATCGATCCAACTGAATTTCTTAGAAATCTACAATATATACTCTACTATTATACTTCCTCCGTCCAATAATATAAAAGTGTTTTTGACACTACACTAGTGTCAAAAACACTCTTATATTATGGACGGAGGGAGTATATTTTATGTAAGAATTAAATTTGTATTATTTGAACAGTTTATATCTGTGTCTGTATGGGAGTTTGCGATGAACGTAAATTGGGAGGTGAATTTTTTTAGTCCTCCCTAAATATTATGCTTATGTTTATTCGAAGCAGTTGTAGTACAACATGTGTTTTCATGGAAAAATGAAGCAGAACATGGGTAGGTTGTGCTACTACTATGTGGGTATACTCCGGCAATTGGTAATAGAAAGATGTTTTCGAACCGTAGCTTAAAAATCAAAACATCAAGGACAATTGTATATTGAGCTTCCGCATGTCACTAGGTCCACGAGCCTAAAACAACCCTATCCAATCTCAATCATAAGAAAACTTAGAGGAAATGGTTGATCAAGAAAAGAAGGAGATCAATAAGGGCAATTGATTTATAAATTGTTTGTTTTCTTTTCATCATGGGTTATTCTGACCTATCTTGAATCTTGAATTGGTCGCCTGCTATATTGATCGAATGATCTCGCATGCCTTTGCATTGATTTGAGATTTCCTATTCTGAGGTTGCATTGATTCGAGATTTTGAATACGATGAATGTGGTTGCCCAAGTGAACAAATGGTGGAGGCAGGCTCTTGTCCGCGAACATCATGTTAGCCAAAATTTGACCAGGGATGCTCTTGTTATGGCCGTTGCAAAATCTGATGCTGAATTTTATTTTAGGCTTTGTCAGTCATCACTCGTTATAGAAGATCTTTGCGCTTGGTAGCTCCAAGCACCATCGATCCAACCAAATTTCTTAGAAATCTACAACAAATACTCTACTATTATACTTCCTTCGTCCAATAATATAAGAGTGTTATTGACACTACACTAGTGTAAGAACACTCTTATATTATGGACGGAGGGAGTATATTTTATGTAGGAATTAATTTTCATATTATTTGAAAAATTTATAACTGTATCTGTATGGGAGTTTGCGATGAACGTAAATTGGGAAGTGAATTTTTTAGACCTCCCTAAATGTGATGCTTACCTTTATTCGAAGCAGTTGTAGTAAAACATGCGTTTTCCCGGAAAAATGAAGCACAACATGGGCAGGTTGTACTACTACCATGTGGGTATACTAAGACTATTGGTGATAGAAAAATGTTTTTGAACCGTAGCTGAAAAATCAAAACATCGAGGATAAATGTATATCGAGCTTCCGCAGGGCACTAGGTCCACGAGCCTAAAACAACCCTATCCAATCCCAATCATAAGAAAACTTAGAGGAAACGGTTGAACCAGAAAAGAAGGAGATCGATAAGGGCAATTGATTTATAAATTGTTTGTTTTCTTTTCATCAAGGGTTATTCTGACCTATCTTGAATCTTGAATTGGTTGCCTGCTATATTATGGACGGAGGGAGTCTATTTTATGTAGGAATTAAATTTCGTATTATTTGAACAGTTTATAGCTGTATATGTATGGGTGTTTGTGATGAACGTAAATTGGGAGGTGATTTTTTTAGACCTCCCTAAATATGATGCTTATCTTTATTCGAAGTTGTTGTAGTACAACATGTGTGTTCCCGGAAAAATGAAGCACAACATGGGTAGGTTGTGCTACTACTATGTGGGTATACTCCGACAATTGGTGATAGAAAAATGTTTTTGAACCGTAGCTGAAATATCAAAACATCAAGGACAAATGTATATCGCGCTTCCGCAGGGCACTAGGTCAACGAGCCTAAAACAACCCTATCCAATCGCAATCATAAGGAAACTTAGAGGAAATGGTTGATCAAGAAAAGAAGGAGATCAATAAGGGCAATTGATTTATAAATTGTTTGTTTTCTTTTCATCGTGGGTTATTCTGACTTATCTTGAATCTTGAATTGGTTGCCTGCTATATTGATCGAATGATCACGTGCATGCCTTTGCATTGATTTGAGATTTCCTTTTTTGAGGTTGCATTGATTCGAGATTTTGAATACGACGAATGTGGTTGCCCTAGTGAACAAATGGGGGAGGCAGGCTGTTGTCTGCGAACATCATGTTAGCCAAAATTTGAGCAGGGATGCTCTTGTTTTGGTCGTTGCAAAAGCTGATGCTGAAATTTATTTTTAGGCTTTGTCAGTCATCACTCGTTTGAGAACATCTTCGCGCTTGGTAGCTCCAAGCACCATCGATCCAACCGAATTTCTTAGAAATCTACAATAAATACTCTACTATTATACTTCCTCCGTCCAATAATATAAGAGTGTTTTTGAAACTACGCTAGTGCAAAAAACACTCTTATATTATGGACGGAGGGAGTATATTTTATGTAGGAATTAATTTTCCTATTATTTGAACAGTTCAAAGTTGAATCTGTATGGGAGTTTGTGATGAACGTAAATTGGGAAATGAATTTTTTAGTCCTCCCTAAATATGATGCTTACCTTTATTCGAAGCAGTTGTAGTAAAACATGTGTTTTCTCGGAAAAACGAAGCACAACATGGGTAGGTTGTGCTACTACTATGCGGGTATACTCAGACAATTGGTGATAGAAAAATGTTTTCGAACCGTAGCTGAAAAATCAAAACATCAAGGACAAATATTTATCGAGCTTCCGCAGGGCACACGGTCCACGAGCCTAAAACAACCCTATCCAATCCCAATAATAAGAAAACTTAGAGGAAATGGTTGATCCAGAAAAGAAGGAGATAGATTAGGGCAATTGATTTATAAATTGTTTGTTTTCTTTTCATCGTGGGTTATTCTGACCTATCTTGAATCTTGAATTGGTTGCCTGCTATATTGATCGAATGATCCCGTGCATGTCTTCGCATTGATTTGAGATTTATTTTTTTGAGGTTGCATTGATTCGAGATTTTGAATACGACGAATGTTGTTTCCCAAGTGAACATATGGGGGAGGCATGCTCTTTTCCGCGAACATCATGTTAGCCCAATTTGACCAGGGATGCTCTTCTTTTGGTCGTTGCAAAATCTGATGCTGAAATTTATTTTTAGGCTTTGTCAGTCATCACTCGTTTGAGAAGATCTTTGCCCTTGGTAGCTCCAAGCACCATCGATCCAACTGAATTTCTTAGAAATCTGCAATAAATACTCTACTATTATACTTCCTCCGTCCAATAATATAAGAGTGTTTTTGACACTACTCTAGTTTCAGAAACACTCTTATAATATGGATGGAGGGACTATATTTTATGTAGGAATTAATTTTCATATTATTTGAACAGTTTGTAGCTGTATTTGTATGGGAGTTTGCGATGAACATAAATTGGGAAGTGAATTTTTTAGTCCTCCCTAAATATGATGCTTATCTTTATTCGAAGCAGTTGTAGGACAACATGTGTTTTCCCAAAAAAATGAAGCATAACATGGGTAGGTTGTGCCACTACTATGTGGTATACTTAGACAATTGGTGATAGAAAAATGTTTTCGAACCGTAGCCGAAAAATCAAAACATCAAGGACAGATGTATATCGAGCTTTCGCAGGGCACTAGGTCCACGAGCCTAAAACAACCCTATCCAATCCCAATCATAAGAAAACTTATAGGAAATGGTTGATCCAGAAAAGAAGGAGATAGATTAGGGCAACTGATTTATAAATTGTTTGTTTTCTATTAATCGTGGGTTATTCTGACCAATCTTGAATCTTGAATTGGTTGTCTGCTATATTGATCGAATGATCCCATGCATGCCTTTGCATAGACTTGAGATTTTCTTTTTTGAGGTTTCATTGATTCGAGATTTTGAATACGACGAATGTTGTTTCCCAAGTGAACAAATGGGGGAGGATGCTCTTTTCCGCGAACATCATGTTTGCTCAATTTGACCAGGGATGCTCTTGTTTTGTTTGTTGCAAAATTTGATGCTGAAATTTATTTTTAGGCTTTGTCAGTCATCACTCGTTTGGGAAGATCTTTGCTCTTGGTAGCTCCAAGCACCATTGATGCAACTGAATTTCTTAGAAATCTACAATAAATACTCTACTATTATACTTCCTCCTTCCAATAATATAAGAGTGTTTTTGACACTACACTAGTGTAAAAAACACTCTTATGTTATGGACGGAGGGACTATATTTTATGTAGGATCTAAATTTCATATTATTTGAACAGTTTATAGCTGTATCTGTATGGGAGTTTGTGATGAACATAAATTGGGAAGTGAATTTTTAGTCCTCCCTAAATATGATGCTTATCTTTATTCGAAGTAGTTGTAGTATCACATGTGTTTTCCCGAAAAAATGAAGCATAACATGGGTAGGTTGTGCTACTACTATGTGCGTATACTCCGACAATTGGTGATTCAAAAATGTTTTTGAACCGTAGCTGAAAAATCAAAACGTCAAGGACAAATGTATATCGAGCTTCTATAGGGCACAAGGTCCACGGCCCTAAAACAACCCTATCCTATCCGAATCATAGGAAAACTTAGAGGAAATGGTTGATCAAGAAAAGAAGGAGATCAATAAGGGCAATTGATTTATAAATTGTTTATTTTTTCCATCATGGATTATTCTGACCTCTCTTGAATCGTGGAATTGGTTGTCTGCTATATTGATCGATTGATCTCGCCCATGCCTTTGCATTGGTTGGAGATTTCATTTTTGAGGTTGCATTGAATCAAGATTTTGAATACGATGAATGTGGTTGCCCAGACGAACAAATGGGGGTTGCCGGCTCTTGCCCGTGGACGTCACGTTAGCTAAGTTTGACCAAGGATGCTTTTGTTTTGGTTGCAAAATCTGATTCTGAAATTTATTTTAGGCTTTGTGAGTAATCATTGGTTTGAGAATATCTTTGCGCTCGATGGCTCCGAGCACCATAGGTCAAGTCGAATTTCTTTGAAATCTAGAATAAATACTCTACTATTATATACTTTATATAGGAATTAAATTTCTCATTATTCTAACAGTTTATAGCTGTATGGGCGTTTGAGTTGGTAAATTAGGAAGTGGATTTTTTGGTCCTCCATAAATATGATGCTTATTTTTATGGACGCCGATATCTGCCGCACGTGTGGCATCTAGTGGGGTTGTGCTGCACGCCCTGTGTGGCACAGAGACGACCCCGCCCGCACGACGGCGCCCGGGCGCATGCAGCCACAGCCCGCACGTCAGGTGTGTGTGGCACAATCGCCCACACGTCTAGGTGATCGACCGCGTTGCCCGCATGACCTAACGCGCCCGTCATCTCCGCCTGCCTTCCAACCCCATTCCGACCTACCGCCGTCGTCTCCTACCTCTCGATCCCCTACCTCCATCATCTTCCTTCTCTGGTTTCCGTGGCAACCAGACCAGATCTCTAGCACCTCCCCACCCCCACCCCCATCACCCACCCCCAACCCCCGTGACGATGAGCTAACATGCCGATCTCTGATATCGTCCTGTTTATTGTCCTTCTTCTGTCCAGAAAATTGAAATTGTAGATTGCCCACAAACATGGCGACTAGATCCATGCTGTCAGGACAAACACACCACAGATTTGTGTGTATTCAAATTTGCCCACCAAAGTACACCAGATCTGCCATATTCTATCCTAGAGTTGAGCTAAGCTTCTGGGTTGGGTTGGTGCGAGTAGTTGATGCATAAGAATGCATAGGAATCACTAAAAATATGGGAAAGAAAGGAGGGATTTGGTCGGTGCATAGAGAGGGAGGAAAATAATTGCCACATGTTTCTAATGTTAGTTGCCACCTATCTTTGCCGTCAGCTGCCACAATATTGTGTTGTTACTTGCCATCATATTATGTTCGATGTTGCCATCAGCTCGAATGATAGTTGGCATCCAGATTTTAGAAAAGAGAATGAATGTGCATGTCCTACTTGCCATGATGTGTTGGTTGTCTATGCAAGAAATGTGATAAGATTGCCGTGTTTTCTTGTCAGGACCCCGACTCAATGCCACATCGATCTAGCATGTAACACCTCATATCACTTTGCGGCCTCACGCACGGTATTCCCACGGGTGTCGCCTTACCTTTGCCCGGGACCGTTTGCGTCTTTTGGCACACGTATATGATAGTGTCGCTAGCATCCATATGATAAGGAGCCCGGGCTGACATGGCTAGTCGTAAACCCAAAGTGGCCCAAACTTACAGGGACAGGCATCCATGACCCAACATCGAACGTGTCGGTCATCAGCGAGTGAATCCAGGCTGTAGCACTGGGCTAGCAGGACTCCGGTGAACCGGGCTGTAGCGGGCTAACAGGACTCCGATATTCATCGCGTGACATTTCCCCGAAGGGACAGACACAGGAACGAAGAAGGACACATGCCGGCCAGCCTAAGTGTTCCGGAGCAGTAGCAAGCTACCATGGCTCAGTGAAACACTAGGAGACATTTCCCGGTAAGAGAGGCTACTAAGGATAAACAACTAGATGGTCAGATCCCACACATACCAAGCATTTCAATAGCATACACACAATATGCTCGATATGTGCAATACAACATGGCATCACAAAATGACTCTACGACTCAAGTATTTATTCAATAGGCTCCGAGGAGCGAGATATTACAAACAGGGGTCTCACGACCCAACATTCAGAGCATACAAGTCAAAACACAAGCGGAAGCTATCATGTCTGAGTACGGACATCTAGAAATGAAAAAGGCTGAGAAGCCTGACTATCTACCAGATCCTGCCGAGGGCTCAAGATCGTAGCTGAGGTAACAAGCTAAACGTCGAAGTCCACGCGAAACTACTAGTGAGACCGAAGTCTCTCTGCAAAAACATAAAATAGGCAAACGTGAGTACAAATGTACCCAGCAAGACTTACATCAGGACTATCTACATATGCATCATTATCAACAAAGGGGATGTTGGGGTTTAACTGCAGCAAGCCAGCTTTGACTCGGTGGCTATCCTGAACTACGACTGCAAGTAACTCTTTTGAGGTGGCACACACGAGTCCACATATTCACCATATCAATACACCACTATGGATCCGCTCTCGTCTCCCTACGAGAACGCCATCCATAGCAGTCACGCTTATCTTGCGCATTTTAGAGTATCCACTTTCACTTGTCTATGAACTGATATAAGCAACCCAGAAGTCCTTTTCCACGGACACGGCTATTCGAATAGATGATGATAACCCTGCAGGGGTGTACTTCTTCATACATGTTTCCACCACTTAGCGTCTGCACACGACATGTGCTCGGCAGACTTCAAGCGAAAGCCGACGTGGGTGTAGACCACGACCTACCTAAACACTCAAGTCTCTAGTCCAGGTTTATCGCCTATTCGGGTTCCATCCATGAGGATATCCGGCCGGAGTTTCGCTCACAGCCCCAAACGATGTGAACAGGGTTCCCGAGACACCAAACGGGCGCCCGGTACACCGTGCCACGTGCCTACCGCATCACAGCCCACCCCTCCGGTCAGCGCTGTCCACGGCCTCCAGCATACTACAAACACCAAAAACTACCTGCAACTCCTGGACAGAGGACAAGGGTGAATAAGAAGTCGAGCGGGGTCATATTTCAGGGCCCAATGTATGGTAGTAGCTGAATCATGGATCACAAACACAGAACTCAGTTCCTAAGGACGGCTTCAATGAGACAACCCACCATGTACTCCTACATGGCCTCTCACCGACACCTTTTACCAAATCGTGTTCACACACTTAGCTCACACACAGTAGGACATGTTCACACACCTCTGATTCATCCCGGATGAATCAGACCTGACTCGACTCTAAGCAGTAGCAGGCATGACAAACAAGCATGAATGAGTAGGCACAACGGGGCTCAAACAACTCCTACTCATGCTAGTGGGTTTCATCTATTTACTGTGGCAATGACAGGTCATGCAAAGGATAAAGGGGTTCAACTACCGCAGCAAGTAACAGATGAATCGGTGTTGTCCTAATGCATTAAAAGAGAGCAGGAGCGAGAGAGTAGGATTGTATCGGAATGAACAAGGGGTTTTGCTTGCCTGGCACTTCTGAAGATAACATTGAGTCTTCATCAGTGTCAATGATCACATCATCGGTATCACGTCTATCGAGAGGGGACAAATACCGGCAACACAGAAGGGAACACAATCAATGCAATGCACAATATGATGCATGCTCATGACATGGCAATATGAATGTGTTTTGAACTAATGCAACTAGCAACAGATTAAATGAAGTTGGTTTGAATATAAGATTCAAATTCAAACTCCATATGTGATTATTTAAATGCCCTTTATATAATTTGTGCTAAACAGCATCTATAAGTTGTTCTAACATGCATGAAAATGGAACAGATGGATTCCTTGAATTTTTCTGATAATTTTTCATATATAATTTATTTAATTTGGAGTTACGGTTAATTTTCTATGAATTTTAGAAGTTTTAGCTATTTTCTGGAATTTCCTGAATATAATAAAATAAACTAAATTCCAGAAAATGAATATTGCGTCAGCATGACGTTGGCATGACGTCACAGGTCAACAGGGGCTGTCCAGGTCAAACCTGACGTGTGGGGTCCACACGTCAGTGACACGGGTTAAACAGGGGGGGTTTAGTTTAGCTTAATTAAAGATTAGGGCACTAGGGCCCACATGTCAGTGTCAACAGGGGGTAATTAAATTAAAATAAACTAAACTAATTAACAGGGGGGCTGGCCCCACCTGTCATCGACCCAGGGGGGGGATCAAACCCCTGGTCAGCAGGGCCTAACCCGCCGGCGGCTTGACGCCGGCGAGGCCGAGACGGCGGAGACCTTCGGGTTTATTGCTCCGGCGTCCAAACGCCGCGCAGAGAGGCTCTGTGGGTTCCTAGCGCTCGTGCGCATCCGGAGAAGGCGACGGAAGGACGCGGGGTGGTCAGCGCTCGCCGGAGCGGGGCTTGCGGCGGCGGCCGGAGCTTCGGGTTCGAGCGGGGCGAGGCCACAGAGGACGGGAGGGATGGTTAAGGGGCTCGCCGAGCTCCTGAAGATGCTAGGAGCACGGTGCCGTGCTCGGTTTCGAGCCTTGCTGTCTGCAGTGACGGCGGCGACATCGCCGGCGGAGCCGAGCTCGCGGCTCCGGTGGAATCGAGGCTACAGGGCGCAATCGAAGGGGGGAAGAGGGAGGGGAGGCGTAGGAGCTCACAGCGGTGCCGTAGGGATGGTTAGCCGGCTCGGGGACGCGACGATGGTGGCGAATTGACGGTGAAGATCCTCGGCGGCCGGCGATGGAAACGGCGATGCCGGCGACGTTGTGGCACGTCCGTAGTTCCATGGCTTGGTGGGGAGGTCGAGGATGTCGTGACGGAGCTCTCGAGCACGCTGGATGGGCGAGGGAGGGCTGGTGGCCACGGTGGTTGCGA
>NC_041389.1:632950326-632972269 GCF_002162155.2 Triticum dicoccoides
TTGCGAGCGACGTCGACGGCGGCTTTCGGTCATGGGGGGGGGGAAGCAGAGGAGTGAGGGGAAGGGAGGTCCAGAGAGCGAGGGAGAAGTGAGAGGGGGTCGGGAACGTCTCCGTGGCGTCGCGAGGAAGTCGGGGAGGCTGCCACGGCGAAGCAGGAGGTGGAGGCCTCCGCGTGCGCGCGTGCGTGCGTGCTACTTCGCCTCTGCCTACTGGCAGAGGTTGAAGACAGCCGCTCTGCCCCGGTGGGCTGGACTGGTGCAGCTGGGCCGGCTACAGGTAAGTGGTCCAGGTACGGTCTTTCTCTCTCTCTCTTTTTCTAATTATCTCAGTTTTCTATTATTCTGTAAATTTAGGGCTTTATTAAAAATACTCAGACACTTTCAAAAATCATGGAACTAATCATGGCTACTGTTTAGAATATATCCAACAGTAAACATTTTAGTTTATGATTATTTGAGCATTTGAAATATTTAATAGCATTTAAATGCCCAAATGAAAATACTATATGATTTAATTCAGTGACCAAAATGTCCTGCAAAAATATAAACCATTTTTGGTAGATGCTTCCACCTCAAACCAGAAATGTTGAACATTTTTAGAGGACATTTTGAGTTCAATGAAAAAGGTTTTATTTTGACCCTAGTTGAATTCATTTGGTGCTAGGGCTTAGTCAATCCCCATCTCAGGTTTAAATGAAATTTAAACATGATGTAACACTCTAATGCATGCACTAGGCATTGTCAGAACTAGGGATGTGACATTTCTTCTATCTACAAACAGAAAGAATGCATTTTGCGGATGCGTTCTTGTTCATGTAGTGACTGAAAAACACACGAGAAAAAAGAGGAAAAATGAATCATGAAGATGGCACTGATCCTTGGTTTTCTTAAAGGCCAGAAACGCCCCCTTGGGATGCAACATAGTACAATCAACTCATTTCTGTAGGGCCATTGCTACCACTACTAGAGCAGTACGCAAGCATCGGTACGATGCATCATCAAAAAAGGGACAGTTGCCATATTTGTGAAGAGGAAGATGGCATTCTACTTATGTCCTACAATGTCATTTATCGCAGTTTCTTATGACCCAACCACACACACGGGGATACCACGGCAAGTACAGGCACAGGGCGCTAACGCTGACAGATGTACGAGCGACCTACTTCAAGTAGCCAATGTGGAAAATCAAGGTGACACGTACGGAAAAGAAACATACTGGTGTGGACATGAAATTAAACTTGCAAGGATGGCAAAGACTTACGAGTTATATGGAAAAATGCAGGGCCTTCATGTAGCACGTGGCAACAGGTGGCAACCATGTACCTCCATCAACGTCGTACACAGGTGAGACATATGAAGTGAATTTGTGGACAGTGATTTAGGAGAATGAACATAGGTGACATTGGGGGTTTCGTGGGTGATTTGACAGGACACAGTTGCCATGCCTGGACAGCTGCATTTGCCATGCCTGGACAACTACATTTGCCGTGCTTGGACAGATGCAGTTGCCATGCATGCACAACTGCATTTGCCATGCCTGGACAACTGCAGTGCTATTTTTGGGTTGTCATGCCTGGACAGCTGCATTTGCCATGCCTACACAACTACAGTTGCCATATCTGGACAAATGCAATTGCCATGCCTACACAACTACAGTTGCCATGCCTGGACAAATGCAGTTGCCATGGCAAATCAAATGTAGTTGCCATGCCTAATCAAATGTGATTGCATGTGTCTAAACAACTGTGGATGACAAGTGTGAACAAAACTCTGTGTGGCATGGTTGAACTACTACATGTGCCATGTTGTACAAACTACAGTTGCCATGCATTGACCAACTGCTAAATGATCACAGGTTGGTGGAATCACGCTGGCAAACATGTCATGGCAAGCTTCACAATTGCAGGCCAACACTATTGCAGATAGAGCACATCAAATTGGAATGACAAACCAGATGCGGTTAGCACATGCGGCACAACAAGGTAAAAATATGTGAACTAGCAAAACAATAGTGCACTTGCTTTTGTGTAAAAGCATGGGGGAAAAGGATTTGTCAAGATGGTGGCAGAAAACAACAAAAATGCTATCAAGTGGACACGTGCATGTAGAATGCATATTTCGATGCTAAAAGATGTTGGTTGCCATGTCTTGGCAACAGTAGCTGCCATGGTTGTTGAATTGTAGCTGCCATGGTTGAAAAACTGCAGTTGCCATGCATGGCCAGATGCAGATGTCATGGCTTGCTGTATGAATGATATCTTGCCAAATTAGATGCAGTTGCTATATTCCGTTACGATAAACCTGCCATTCAAGCAATGCTTACACACGTACCATTTTTTGCAGGGCCTTTGACTACAATCAGCAGTGGCGCGGGGACATCTACTGCGGGAACCTTTGAGCACATGGAAGAAACGTTCCACCAGCCAGTCAGCAGTCCTGCCACAAACAATGCAGAATCAGTGTCCGAAATGGCAATCATTCCAGCAATGCCGACAAGCACACCTTTGCACACCAGCACAAGCAACACTCAAGCAGATGAAACAGCCGCCAATACTGAAGTGAATGATGAAGCACAAGGGGATGAAGAAGATGCGCAATCAGAAATCATGGTACCTCAGCCACCATATGTTGGGCAGAAATTTGATTCGTTTTAAGATGCCAAGGAATTCTACCAGACATATGCAATGTTCCATGGGTTTGCGGTGAACACCTAGGAAAATTAAAAAAAACTAACGGGTACAACAAAGGTGAGATAAGGTGCTACAAGGCAGGAAGGAACAAGAAGGCGAAAGGTGTTGCACCTGTCGTGCCGGAACGAAAGAGAGGTATCATTGTCAAGACAGAATGCCCTGTCCGGTGTAAGCTAAACGCAGATGGAGCAGAGTGGGTGGTCACCAACTATTTTGATGAACACAACCACAAACTCATAAACAAGTTTGATCTGGTAAATTTTCTGAGCGCCCATAGAGGATTCAACCCCCTCGAGAAGAAATTCATAAAGTTGCTACATGATTGTAACATCGGTCCATCAAGAATGGTTCAAATACTGTCCCTGGTCCATAGTGGAGAATGTAGACTGAGTAGCATGCCCTAAATACCAGCAGACGTCACAAACCTAAAGGCAAAGTACCCTAGAGAGTGCAGGTTGGCTAATGATACGTCTCCAACATATCTATAATTTTTGATTGTTCCATGCTATTATATTACCTGTTTTGGATGTTTATGGGATTTACTTTACATTTTTATATCATTTTTGGGACTAACCTACTAACGGAGGCCCAGCCCGTATTTCTGTTTTTTTGCCTATTTCAGTGTTTGGAAGAAAAGGAATATCAAACAGAGTCCAAACGGAATGAAACCTTTGGGAGCGTGATTTTTGGAACGAACGTGATCCAGAGGACTTGGAGTGCAACTCAAGAAGATTCCGAGGCGGCCACGAGGGTGGAGGGCGCCCCCCCTACTGGGCGCGCCCCCTGTCTCGTGGGCCCCTTGGGCGTCCACCGATGTACTTTTTCCTCCCATATATACCCACGTACCCCGAAAACATCAGGGGCGACCATGAAAAGCTATTTCCACCACCGTAACCTTCTGTATCCGCGAGATCCCATCTTGGAGCCTTCGCCGGCGCTCCGCCGGAGGGGGAATCGACCACGGATGGCTACTACATCAACACCATAGCCTCTCCGATGAGTTGTGAGTAGTTTACCACAGACCTTCGGGTCCATAGTTATTAGCTAGATGGCTTCTTCTCTCTCTTTGATTCGCAATACAAAGTTCTCCTTCCTCTTCTTGGAGATCTATTCGATGTAACTCTTTTTGCGGTGTGTTTGTCAGGATCCGATGAATTGTGGGTTTATGATCAAGTTTATCTATGAGAAATATTTGAATCTCCTCTGAATTCTTTTATGTGTGATTAAGTTATCTTTGCAAGTCTCTTCGAATTATCAGTTTGGTTTGGCCTACTAGATTGATCTTTCTTGCAATGGGAGAAGTGCTTAGCTTTGGGTTCAATCTTGTGGTGTCTTTTTCCAGTGACAGTAGGGCAGCAAGGCACGTATTGTATTGTTGCCATCGAGGATAAAAAGATGGGATTTATATCATATTGCATGAGTTTATCCCTCCACATCATGTCATCTTTCTTAATGTGTTACTCTGTTCTTATGAACTTAATACTCTAGATGCATGCTGGATAGCGGTCAATGTGTGGAGTAATAGTAGTAGATGCAGGCAGGAGTCGGTCTACTTGTCACGGACGTGATGCCTATATACATGATCTTTCCTAGATAATCTCATAATTATTCGCTTTTCTATCAATTGCTCGACAGTAATTTGTTCACCCACCGTAATACTTATGCTATCTCGAGAGAAGCCACTAGTGAAACCTATGGCCCCTGGGTCTATCTCTTATCATATAAGCTTGCTATTTACTTTTATTTGCACCTTTACTTTTACAATCTATATTATAAAATACCAAAAATATATTTATCTTATCATACTATCTCTATGAGATCTCACTTTCGCAAGTGGCCGTGAAGGGATTGACAACCCCTTTATTGCGTTGGTTGCGAGTTCTTTGTTTGTTTGTTTAGGTGCGTGGGACTTGTGAGGAGTATCCTACTGGATTGATACCTTGGTTCTCAAAAACTGAGGGAAATACTTACGCTGCTATTGCTGCATCACCCTTTCCTCTTCAAGGAAAACCAACACAAGCTCAAGACATAGCAAGAAGGATTTCTGGCGCCGTTGCCGGGGAGGTCTTTGCTCAAGTCAACACATACCAAGTACCCATCACAAACTCATCTCCCTCACATTTACATTATTTTCCATTTGACTCTCAGTTTCCTCTCTCCCACTTCACCCTTGCCGTTTTATTCGCCCTCTATTTCCCAATCTCCTTCACTCTCTTTCGCTTGCCTTTTCTGTTTGCTTGTGTGTTGGATTACTTGTCGCCATGGCGTAAGATAATACCAAGTTGTGTGATTTCTACAATACCAATAATAATGATTTCCTTAGTACTCCGATTGCTCCTCTTAATGATGTTGAGTCTTGTGAAATCAATGCTGCTTTGCTGAATCTTGTTATGAAAGATCAATTCTCCGGCCTTCCTAGTGAAGATGCCTCTACCCAGCTAAACAACTTTGTTGATTTGTGTGAGATGCAAAAGAAAAAAGATACGGATAATGATATTGTTAAACTGAAGTTATTTCCGTTTTCACTTAGAGATCGTGCTAAAGTTTGGTTTTCGTCTTTGCCTAAAAATAGTATTGATTCTTGGAACAAGTGCAAAGATGCTTTTATCTCTAAGTATTTTCCTCCCGCTAAGATCATCACTCTTAGGAACGATATTATGAATTTTAAACAACTTGATCATGAGCATGTTGCCCAATCTTGGGAAAGAATGAAATTGATGATTCACAATTTCCCTACTCATGGTTTGAATTTATGGATGATCATACAAATTTTTTATGCCAGATTGAATTTTGCTTCTAGAAATCTTTTAAATTCGGCCGCGGGAGGCACGTTTATGGAAATCACCTTAGGAGAAGCTACAAAACTCCTTGATAATATCATGGCTAATTATTCTCAATGGCACACCAAACGATCTACTAGTAAAAAAGTGCATGCTATAGAAGAAATTAATGTTTTGAGTGGAAAGATGGATGAACTTACGATATTGTTTGCTACTAAGAGTGCTTCTATTGATCCCAATGATATGCCTTTATCTACCTTGATTGAGAAAAATAATGAATCTATGGATGTAGATTTTGTTGGTAGGAATAATTTTGGCAACAATGCTTATGGAGGAAACTTTAATCCTAGACCGTTCCCTAGTAATTCCTCTAATAATTATGGAAATTCCTACAATAATTCTTATGGTAATTTTAATAGATTGCCCTCTGATTTTGAGAATAGCGTGAAAGAATTTATGATCTCTCAAAAGAATTTTAATGCCTTGCTTGAAGAAAAATTGCTTAAAGTTGAGGATTTGACTAGGAACATTCATAGAGTCACGCTTGATGTTGATTCTTTGAAACTTAGATCTACTCCTCCTAAGCATTATATCAATGAGTCTATCAAAGCTATGAGAAGTTCCATTGACGAATGCAAAGAAAGAACCGCTAGATTGCGTGCTAAGAAAGATTGCTTTATAAAGGCGTGTTCTTCTAGTTTCCATGAAAATAATGATGAAGATCTTAAAGTTATTGATGTGTCCCCTATTAGATCTTGGTTTTGCAATATGAATCTTAATAATTATGGGACTAGAGATGAGTCAACTTTAGTTAAAAGGCGTCCCAATAATTCGGAGTTTTTAGATCTTGATGCTAAATTTGGTAAAAGTGGGATTGGAGAGGTCAAGACTTTAAATAGCATTGAACCCACTATCTTGGATTTCAAGGAATTTGATTCTGATAATTGTTCTTTAGAAGGTTGTATTTCCTTGTTCCAATCCGTTGTGAATTCTCCTCATGCTTATACTCAAAATAAAGCTTTTACCAAACATATTGTTGATGCCTTGATGCAATATTTTGATGAAAAACTTAATTTTGAAGTTTCTATACCTAGAAAACTTAATGATGAGTGGGAACCTACTGTAAAGATTAAAATTAAAGATCATGAGTGTTATGCTTTATGTGATTTGGGTGCTAGTGTTTCCACGAGTCCGAAAACTTTATGTGATATTCTAGGTTTCCATTATCTTGATGATTGCTCTTTAAATTTTCACCTTGCGGATTCCACCATTAAAAAGCCAATGGGAAGGATCAATGATATTCACATTGTTGCAAATAGAAATTTGGTGCCCATATATTTTATCGTTCTTGATATAGATTGCAATCTTTCTTGTCCTATTATTCTTGGTAGACCTTTCCTTAGAACGATTGGCGCGATTATTGATATGAAGGAAGGGAATATTAGATTCCAATTTCCATTAAGGAAAGGCATGGAGCACTTTACTAGAAAGAAAATTAAATTACCTTATGAATCTATCATGCGAGCTACTTATGAATCAAGTGTCAAAGATGACACTACTTAGATATATCCTCACTTTTATGCCTAGCTAAGGGCGTTAAACGATAGCGCTAGTTGGGAGGCAACCCAATTTTCTTTGTGTTTTTTGTTTTTGTTCCTGTTTAGTAATAGATTTTGCATCTACCTTCTGTTTATATGTGTTTTCATGTTTTATTTAGTGTTTGTGCCAAGTTGAACCTATAGGATAACCTATGGTGATAGTTAATTTGATTCTGCTGAAAAACAGAAACTTTGCGCTCACGAGAAAAAATTCAATAATCACAGAAACGTGCTTTTGTGTTGATTCTTCTTGATGTAGATCAATAGACAAATTTCCTAAGAGTTCATATTTTGGTAGGATATTTAGAGTTCCAGAAGTATTCGAAAGTTATAGATTGCTACAGACTGTTCTGTTTTTGACAGATTCTGCCTTTCGTGTGTTGTTTTCTTATTTTGATGCATCTATGGCTAGTATGCAAGGGTATGAACCATAGAGAACTTGGAATACAGTAGGTTTAATACCAATATAAATAAATAATGAGTTCATTACAGTACCTTATGTGGTGGTTTTTCTTTCTTTCACTAACGGAGCTTATGAGATTTCCTGTTGAGTTTTGTGTTGTGAAGTTTTCAAGTTTTGGGTAAAGATTTGATGGACTATCGAATAAGGAGTGGCAAGAGCATAAGCTTCGGGATGCCCATGGCACCCCAATATATTGAATAATAGACAAAAGCCTAAGCTTGGGGATGCCCCGGGAAGGCATCCCCTCTTTCATCTTTGTTCATTGGTAACTTTACCTAGAGCTATATTTTTATTCGCCACATGATATGTGTTTTGCTTGGGGCGTCTTGTATGATATTAGTCTTTGCTTTTTAGTTTACCACAATCATCCTTGCTGTACACACCTTTTGGGAGAAGCCCACTTGATTGGAATTTATTAGAATACTCTATGTGCTTCACTTATATCTTTTGAGCAAGATAATTTTTGCTCTAGTGCTTCACTTATATCTTTTAGAGCACGGCGGTGGCTTAATTTTGAAGAACTTGTTGATCTCTCATGCTTCACTTATATTATTTTGAGAGTCTCTTAGAACAGCATGGTATTTGCTATGGTTATAAAATTGGTCCTAGAATGGTAGGCATCCAAGTTGGGTATAATAAAAACTATCATAGGAAGTGAATTGGATGCTATGATCAATTTGATGCTTGATAATTGCTTTGAGATATAAAGGTGGTAATGTTAGAAGTCATGCTAGTGGGTAATTATGAAATTGAGAAATACTTGTGTTGAAGTTAGCAAGTCCCGTAGCATGCATGTATGGTAAAAGTTGCGTGACAAATTTGTTGCATGAAGTACTCTTTTGATTGTCTTCCTTATGAGTGGCAGTCGGGGATGAGCGATGGTCTTTTCCTACCAATCTATCCTTCTAGGGGCATGCGTATTAGTACTTTGCTTCGAGGGCTAAGTAGATTTTTGCAATAAGTATATGAGTTCTTTATGACTAATGTGAGTCCATGGATATACGCGCACTCACCCTTCCACTTTGCTAACCTCTATTGTGTTGCGCAAATTTTGCCGGTATCATGCACCCATTATTTACCTTCCTCAAAACAGCCACCATACCTACCTATTATGGCATTTCCATAGCCATTTCGAGATATATTGCCATGCAACTTTCCACCGTTCCGTTATTATGACACGCTCCATCATTGTCATATTGCTCTTTGCATGAACATGTAGTTGACATTGTATTTGTGGCAAGGCCACCCTCATAATTTTCATACATGTCACTCTTGATTCATTGCATATCCCGGTACACTGTCGGAGGCATTCATATAGAGTCATATTTTGTTCTAAGTGTTGAGTTGTAATTCTCGAGTTGTAAATTAATAAAAGTGTGATGATCTTCATTATTAGAGCATTGTCCCTAGTGAGGAAAGGATGATGAAGACTATGATTCCCCCACAAGTCGGGATGAGACTTCGGACTTTATAAAAATAAAAAAGTCCAAAGAAGCACATAAAAAAAGAGGCCAAAGAAGCCCACCAAATAAAGAAAAAAAGGAAAAAGAATATTAAGAAAAAAAGTGAAAAAGAAAAAGAAAAAAAGAAAAATGAAAAGAGAGAAAATAGAGAAGGGACAATGCTACTATCTCTTTTCCACACTTGTGCTTCAAAATAGCACCATGGTCTTCATGATAGAGAGTCTCTTGTGTTGTCACTTTCATATACTAGTGGGAATTTTTCATTATAGAACTTGGCTTGTATATTCCAATGATGGGCTTCCTCAAAATGCCCTAGGTCTTCGTGAGCAAGCAATTTGGATGCACACCCACTTAGTTTCTTTTGTTGAGCTTTCATACATTTATAGCTCTAGTGCATCCGTTGCTTGGCAATCCCTACTCACTCACATTGATATCTATTGATGGGCATCTCCATAGCCCGTTAATACTCCTAGTTGATGTGAGACTATCTTCTCCCTTTTTGTCCTCACAACCACCACCATATACCACCATAGTGCTATGTCCATGGCTTACGCTCATGTATTGCGTAAGAGTTGGAAAAAGCTAAAGCGCGTTAAAAAGTATGAACCAATTGCTTGGCTTGTCATCGGGGTTATGCATGATGGGTGTATTTTGTGTAATGTAAATGAAGCATGGCCTAACTATATGATTTTGTAGGGATAAGCTTTCTTTGGCTATGCTATTTTCATAGAACATGATTGTTTGTTAGTATGCTTTGAGTATTACTATTTTTATGTTTTATAAGCTTTTATTTTGAATCATTTGGATCTGAACATTCATGCCACAATAAAGAAAATTACATTGAGAAATATGCTAGGTAGCATTCCACATCAAAAATTCTGTTTTTATCATTTACCTACTCGAGGACGAGCAGGAAATAAGCTTGGGGATGCTTGATACGTCTCCAACGTATCCATAATTTTTGATTGTTCCATGCTATTATATTATCTGTTTTGGATGTTTATGGGCTTTACTTTACACTTTTATATCATTTTTGGGACTAACCTACTAACTGGAGGCCCAGCCCGTATTGCTGTTTTTTTTGCCTATTTCAGTGTTTTGAAGAAAAGGAATATCAAACGGAGTCCAAATGGAATGAAACCTTCGGGAGCGTGATTTTTGGAACGAACGTGATCCAGAGGACTTGGAGTGCAAGTCACGAAGCTTCCGAGGCGGCCACGAGGGTGGAGGGCGTCCCCCTACTGGGCGCGCCCCCCTATCTCGTGGGCCCCTCGGGCGTCGACCGACGTACTTTTTCCTCCTATATATACCCACGTACCCCAAAAACATCAGGGGCGACCACGAAAAGCTATTTCCACCATCGTAACCTTCTGTATCCGCGAGATCCCTTCTTGGAGCCTCCGTCGGTGCTCCGTCGGAAGGGGAATCGACCATGGAGGGCTTCTACATCAACACCATAACCTCTCCAATGAGTAGTGAGTAGTTTACCATAGACCTTCGGGTCCATAGTTATTAGCTAGAGGGCTTCTTCTCTCTCTTTGATTCTCAATACAAAGTTCTCCTTCCTCTTCTTGGAGATCTATTCGATGTAACTCGTTTTGCAGTGTGTTTGTCGGGATTCGATGAATTGTGGGTTTATGATCAAGTTTATCTATGAGAAATATTTGAATCTCCTCTGAATTCTTTTATGTGTGATTAAGTTATCTTTGCAAGTCTCTTTGAATTATCAGTTTGGTTTGGCCTACTAGATTGATCTTTCTTGCAATGGGAGAAGTGCTTAGCTTTGGGTTCAATCTTGCGGTGTCCTTTCCCAGTGACAGCAAGGGCATCAAGGCACGTATTGTATTGTTTCCATCGAGGATAAAAAGATGGGGTTTATATCATATTGCATGAGTTTATCCCTCTACATCATGTCATCTTTCTTAATGCGTTACTCTGTTCTTATGAACTTAATACTCTAGATGCATGCTGGATAGCGGTCGATGTGTGGAGTAATAGTAGTAGATGCAGGCAGGAGTCGGTCTACTTGTCACGGACGTGATGCCTATATACATGATCATGCTTAGATAATCTCATAATTATTCGTTTTTCTATCAATTGCTCGACAGTAATTTGTTCACCCACCGTAATACTTATGCTATCTCGAGATAAGCCACTAGTGAAAACTATGCCCCCCGGGTCTATCTCTTATCATATAAGCTTGCTATTTACTTTTATTTTCATATTTACTTTTCCAATCTATATTATAAAATACCAAAAATATATTTATCTTATCATACTATCTCTATCAGATCTCACTTTCGCAAGTGGCCATGAAGGGATTGACAACCCCTTTATTGCGTTGGTTGCGAGTTCTTTGTTTGTTTGTGTAGGTGCGTGGGACTTGTGATGAGTGTCCTACTGGATTGATACCTTGGTTCTCAAAAACCGAGGGAAATACTTACGCTACTATTGCTGCATCACCCTTTCCTCTTCAAGGAAAACCAACACAAGCTCAAGACGTAGCAACTAACATAGAAGCCACGATATCCTAGTTTGAAGAGAAAGCAAAAGCAGATGCTGATTTCTTCTATAGGATAAGATTGGACGATGAGGACCGTGTTAGAAACATGTATTGGGTGGATGGTGCTGGAAGAAGGGCCTGCAAACATTTCTGTGATTGCATATCATTAGGCGCGACATCTCTCACTAATATGTACAAGATGCCATGCGCTCCATTCATAGGAATAAATTAGCACAATCAGTCATTGCGGTTCGGTTGCGGACTCGTTCGGAACGAAGATGCAGATGGTTACACTTGGATGTTCAAAACCTTCTTGGAGTGCATGGATGGACTTGCTCCGATGAACATAGTAACATACCAGGATTTTAGCATGCGTGCAGGCATAGGGCAGGTCTTTCCGTTGGTAGTGCACATGCACTGCAGGTGGCATATTATTAAAAAGGCTGAGGAGACACTAGGACCAATTTTTTGCTGACCGTCCAGAGCTGCACAAGGCATTCGAGTTATGCGTGGACAACAGCCTGGCGGTGGAGGAGTTTGAACGGAGTTGGATGGCTATGATTGAAACATACCAAGTGCAATACCACAAGACACTCACTGGCCTATGGGAGAAGCGAATGTACTGGGTGCCAGCCTAATTTATGCAGTGCTTCTTCCCATTTTTGCAGACTACGCGGCGCAGCGAGGGGTTCAACGTTGTTTTGAAGCGGTACGTGAGCCCTGGCAACTCATTGCTGCAGTTTGCCAAGCAGTACACAACTTTGCAATAGAAAATATTGGGATCTGAGCTATAGCAAGAAGCGAACACCGCACTCAAGCAGCCTAAATTGCTAACATATTTGCCAATGGAGAGGTAGATGAGCAAGATATATACCAACAAGATTTTTAACAAGTAAGTCTATTATGTTACCGTCTTATTTGCACAAGAATGAAGGTAGTAGGTGCCATATAGAATGCAATGCAGTTGCCAGCTTTTTTGACTTGCTGATCTATTGAAATTAGCCATTGAGTACAGTGTAAGTACGATCTGTAGTTGCCATGTGGGTTGAACTGTAGTTGCCATGTGGGTTGAACTATAGTTGCCATGTGAAAATGATATGTAGTTGACATGTGGCCCAAAACTTCGTTTGCCATGTTTTATAAACTGCATTTGCCATGTTAAATGAAATGGATTTGCCAATTAAAAATGTTATGCATTTTCCATGTGAAAAATATCGTGCAGTTGCCATGTGGAAACAAAAAACACAAAGAACAGATGTCGGAAAAAAACAGGATTTCCATGCCATCATTTGGTTTTAGATATACGTTTTGCTATGTTACGGCATACATAAACGTAAGGTGCTACAAACATCATATAAGAGTTTAACAAAACACAAAAACATGCAGATTCCAGGAAGAAATAAAGCGTGCCAGCATGTACATGGCTTACCAGGTGGACGAACATACGTTCAAGGTGTGTTCACTACTGGGCATGTCGGATTCAGAACCTGAAGACCCGGACAAGGGAAGGAAGTACTATGTGAAGGCCACGATAAACGAAGACAAATACTACTGCCAATGCTGCAAATTCGAACAGGACAAGATTGTGTGCTGTCACATACTGAAAGTAATGGACATGCTAGTGGTCACGCGATTGCCCCGCCATTTCATAAATGATGTGTTGGGGCCACAAACATCAAATGAAGTTTTGGCTGTGCATGATGAGAGACCGGAGGCAACCATGGAAGCCGCGAGGCATGTTGTGTTGACCAAGAACTATGCTGAACTAATAGATGAAGCATGCAAGAGTGATGAAATAGCAAGGGTGCCAGAAAACACAGGAAAGCCCTGAAAAGAGAGCTTGATGAGATCAAAAAGAGGAAGGCTGAAGAAGCCTTACATAGGTTCCCCTGCACCTCAAGTGTGCCTTCGTCCACAGGTCCGTCATCTGAAAACTTGGAGGTAGGGTCTGGAACAACAAACACGCAAACCCAGGTCAGGAACCCGCCCCGTTCCATCACAAAAGGGCGGCCAAAAGAGATAAGATACAAATCGGGGTTGGAAATTCAAGCAAAACACAAGAATACAAAGAAAGGGGTGGGCAATCCATGAAAGCAATTGTGGAGGATTGTAACTTAGTTGCTGGTGACATTTTTTGTAAGGTATACACTACTAGGAAAAGGCCTACTAGTGGCGCACCTATTTTGCCTACTAATGGCGCACTATAGGTACGCCACTAGCACCATGCCATTAGAATTAAATACTAATGGTGCACCCCTGGTGCGCCATTAGTATCTGGTATACTAATGGCGCACCATGCAGTGCGCCATTAGTATAGCCCACCGTGCGCCATTAGTATGCCTCCCAGGGGGCCATATTTACCCATGTGCTTTGGCATACTAATGGCGCACTAGGGTGTGATGCGCCATTAGTGTCCATTCTGCAGTGCGCCATTAGTGTGCTGAGTGGTGCGCCATTAGTATGAATATTAGGGATTTTGTTTTCTTTTCTGATATTTGCACAGGTTACAAAACATGTTACTTCACATAATAGAGAGAGCACAACATATAAACAACAGATTTATTGAATACAATAGAAGATTAGTCTCCGAATACAATTCATCATATTAATCTCCGAATTTCAAATACCGAACAAAGTAATAACATTACAAGTCTCGAAACCACGAGTAGCGAGTTTGTCTTCACATTACAAGTCGATGTCGATCATCTAAACTACCATCACATAGAAGAGAGCTGCGGTCATCACGATGAGCATAATCGCGATGAAACTGGTCTTCATCCCATTTCTCCAACGCTCCCTCCTCTCTCCCGCTAGATAGCGCGCGTATCTAACTTCTGCCTCCGCCCTAGTGGTGTACCCTTTGTAACTGTTACCGCTGAAATGGTGAACCTATCTCCGACACTCCTCCCAGTCGTCGTAGACTCCGGGAACCTTACCCTTGTACATGACATACGACGGCATCTCTATGCACTAGCCAAACAAAACGTTAGTAACAATTCACAGAAAATACATAAGCAATATATAAGTATGCAACAAAAGGACCAGAAGAGAAAAGCAACACATTAATAGCACGATTCATGGTACTACTAATAAATAGCATCGATTACATATAAGTTGAACGACTGTCCAAACCAAAGGGACATACAAGTTCATTAAAGTTTAATATTAAAACATGAGCCAATCGACATTTCAGATAGCATCACTACTTTCGACTCGACTCAGGGGACCGGAGCATGGATAAAGCCGCCGTCTTTCGTGATGGTCATGAAATCGCGGGCGTTGTCAGCCTGCATTTGTAGCGTTATTTCTATCTCACTGTTGGACGGTTGAGATCTGAGGTAGAACTGCCCTGAGGTACGAAGGACATCTTGATGGATGATTTCCGCAAACTCCGACTGGATGCGAAAGAATTCTTGTCTGATGTCTGCGTCCTGGATTGCCGACAAGCGTGTGGCCCGATCTTTGAGATTATCTGGTAGCAGAAGGTGATTATGGTCCCGTACGATCGGCTGCATGTGATGGAGGGCATAGTACGCATCCTTCTTACTGCTAGGCGGCTGCTTGACGCAGGGGAACATCGTATTGTGGGTCAACACGTGCTTGCCGTACCTACGAACTGGCCTCTTGAAGGTGCCTCCAGATCT
This sequence comes from Triticum dicoccoides, assembly GCF_002162155.2. Classification (NCBI taxonomy): domain Eukaryota; kingdom Viridiplantae; phylum Streptophyta; class Magnoliopsida; order Poales; family Poaceae; genus Triticum; species Triticum dicoccoides. The sequence continues at coordinate 632,965,468 of NC_041389.1, forward strand.
GGCTTAGCCGGGGAGAGCATCATCAAGAACTTTCTTCATATTTGTGTAGTCTATCTTCGACTCATGGTCCGGGTCGAAATATGTGGCCAAGGAATATTTCGGCCTTAAGAGGATGAGCGTGCAATGTGTGTCACAACACAAAACACGGAATGTTAGAAAAAAAGAACGATCGAAATCTAAGAAATCATATGTTACGGGGCGGTGAGGGGATGACTTACTCGGGAAAGTAAGGCACGAGGAAGTTATCCTTATCTGGGTTTGCCAGAATGACGCCTTCGAGGTGTGAACTCGCGACTTGCCGGTCCCCAGCGCTACCCAAGATCTTGGCACGCATGTAGAAGGGGTCGGCTATCACGATGTCCGGGGTCTTGTCTCTAATGATCCACATCTCCATACTCAGTGAAAATAGCCGAACGAAGGTGTAGTGCAGCGGATGAAGGTTAAACATAGCGAAGATGTCATCAAACTGCAGGACGATTGTACCCCTGATGGCGCTAACCACAAAGCCCTTGCCCTCTGGCACCTTGGCCAGGAAAACCGGGTATGCCACATCATTCTAGGAGAGACGCCACTTCTCCAAAGAAAGAACACTGTCATGCAGACTCCGCATAGCACCAGTTGCAGCATTGAGAAGATTAGTCGGTAGCATCGCCCTACCCGCCACATGCACCCTCCTCGAGATATCCTTAGGTGAAGGTGGCCCGTCTTGAGCATGGATCATACTCGGTGCCGGCTGGCTCGCAGCGCTCTTGTTATTCTTTCGTTTCCGTCCCTTATTCTTCATCTGCTGTAATGTGATCGAGTTCTGCTCAGAGACCACCTTTTTGAGCGTGTTGGGGCTGATAATATTTCGTACCTCGGCTATCTGAAGCTCGGTGAAGGCGGCAGCTGGAGGCGTCTCCTGAGAACTGAACGCCAGACGACGCCTGTTGCAATTGGGTTTCTCCGCTGTACCAGCTAGATCGCGGTCGTCTTTTTCAGGGTTGGCTTCTTGAGAAGGAGGCCCGCAGAATTCGTCACCGTACCCATGTTCAACAACGTACTTATCGACGTTGGTAAATGTACCGTCGTCATTGTCGTCGTCGTCCGGATCCTGTGCCATATGCATGTCCGGATCCTGTGCCATAGGGATGTCCGGCATGTCCGGTAGCGTTGCGGCGGTCTTGCCATGGCATGGCGCCGGCACGGCTGGCGGTGTTGTCTGTGGGGTGGTGTCCCCCGCCCCCAAACTAATCTGGCTCTTCGACCAAAGCAGGGGCCAGCTTACGCAGATGCTGAGGGTCATCACATCATCTCCGTCGGCCCCAGCGGGTCGAATCGGAGGTAACAACTTGTCGCAGCCTGGCAACACCCGAACTAGTTCAACCCTATATACGGTGGGTGGCATCGGATTACCGTGGAACACGGGGTTGCCCAGTTGAACGATTCTGCCCTTGGCAACATCGATCAACTCGCCACCCACGAAGTGCAGGAGAGTGCATGGAACATCGGCGACGCCCTGCGAAAACATGTAGGGCATCTGGGATGCCCAGTCAAAGGCAAGGAGATGAAGTCATCGGCCGAGAGGATTAGTTACCATGATGTCGTCGAGCTCGGCTAATGTCGAGGCACCGCCAACGGCGGGCGTGCAACTGACGAAGGGGCCGCTTGCTGCCGAGGTGCCGGCCGGCGTACACCTGGGTGCATTAAGCTCCAATGCCCGTGTCGGCGCCGGAGACACGAATACCGCCTCCGCTGGAGACACCAATGGCGCCGCCTGCGCGTTGTGTGAGTTGCTGGCCGTGAAGCTGGGAACTGGGGGTGGCCCCTGTTGGCCGCCCGTAATCCACGTCGTCAGCCCCTGAATCAAGGTAGGCACAATGGTGGTGAGCGTCATTCCCAGTTGTTGTTGCACTTGCTCTTGGACAATCTCCGGAATTCGTGCCACTTGTGCCTTGAGTTCTTGAACCTCACGCGACTGGCTTTCCAAGCTGGTCTTTCTCTCCTTTCGCCCACCAGCGGTATAGTATGACGACCATTTTGTGGACAAGCCTTTGCCAGCCACACGACCAGCCGACGACAGCTTACTGAGCTTATCCTTGTTTTTCGTTACGTTCAACGCCCTATTTAGAGTGCTGTCCCAAGCAAGGGAACTCTGAGACGACCCCGCGCTACTGCTTTCAGTCTCCTGCGGAAGGAATGTCAACCATTTAGAAATTTGGCTTCATTAATTAGAATGCAACCATATGGAGCTAATTATGTGGGGGTGTATTCCTTACCAGAACACGCTCAAGCGCCATGGTCTTCGGATCCGTGGTAAGCTCCTTTGTTACCGGGTCCTCCTTGTACCGGGCCCTGACATAGTTCCTGGTCTGCTTGTCACAGTATTTCTCGAAGCGGGGCGGTAGGCCTTGCTCGGCACACTCCGCGTCCTCCTTGTCCCATATAGGCTCCGCCACTCTGTAACCGCCGGGATCGAGTTGGTGGACCCCTAAGTTCAACTCCCACATTTCTTTCGCCCACTGACTTGATTCTACGGTTGCGCTGCTCTCGCACTTGATCTTGAACTCCTTGTAGTCATCTTCGCTGATCGAAGGATTTTTCGCCTTGATCTTCTCATAACTATCACCTTTGTTAATCATTTTCTTCACCACACTTCTCCAAGTAGACAGGGCCGTGCTCATCCTCGTGAGGGCGGCACTGCTCACTTTATTCCCTGAGAGGCGTGTGTTTGCAAAGTCAGCGGGGAACTTGTATCGTTCATGCAGCTTCGTGAAGAGGAGGCTGCGCAAATTCCCTCGGTCCTTATGCCTTAGGTTCTTGGTGTTGATCAAGACGGTGCTCCGGAGAATGCACCCGAGCTGAACCGAGTACCCCTTGACTAATTTTTTGTGTGCCGTTGGATGCCCCTCGGAGGACACTTCAGTAAATTCCTCCTTGACGGTGCCGAGCATGTTCGGGCGCCGGTTCCTCTGTTGCCTCTTCGGTTGGCTGCCATCTGTGCATGCGCTGCCATCATCAGTGGTGGCATCCTCGGCGGCACCATCAGTGGTGTCGTCCCCGACTCCACTAGGGGTTGTGTAGTCAGGATCGGTGTCTTCCGCGGCGTGCTCATAGCGGTGAGGTTCTTCCTCCATCTCCTGGGACAGCTCCCAGAATTGCTTGCCCGAATCGCCGGCCTCATCGTTGTGGGCCATGTTTCGCTCTAAATAGGAAAAAAGTTTTGTCAAAAAGTTGGTTATTGTCAAGGAACAAGATCATGGTCTCATCATTTAGGGTTTGTCGACACCGAGGCATCCTAAAAGCTAAGCTTTTATCATTTAGGGTTTGTCGACGCCGAGGCACCCTAAAAGCCTAAGCTTTCATCATTTAGGTTTTTATCGGCACCGAGGCACCCTAAAAGCCAAGGTTTTATAATTTAGGGTTTGTCAACGCTGAGGCACCCTAAATGCTAAGTTAAGTTTTCATCATTTAGGGTTTATCGATGCCGAGGCACCATAGGTTGACTGATATATATGGGTATCTTCTAATAATATACCCTATCAAGAAAAGGGAAGGATAATTCTAAGTTGGGCCTAAACACTTGGCTCTATTGCCACCTATGGTTTAATGTAGCAAGAATAAAGGGGAAGTTGATCCTACTTAATTAAGTACTAAGATACCCCGGCCCATGCATTAGTCGCAAGTACCCCATATGTCCTATTTTTAGCAAAGTCATGCTAAAATTCACGGAAAATTTCAGCATGACCTTTGCTGAAAATAGGACATATGGAGTACACGAATTTTCCGGAACGAAAGTTAATCGACATTCCGGCAAACTCAAGGGCCTCTCGGGGTACAGCAGCAGCATCACAAGTTGACAAAATTCCCAAGTAGTACAACAGCAACATCACAAGTAGTACCAATGAACATATAGTCCAGCACATTATGAATTTCGATAAATGACAGCAAGTTAACTCATTCTGAACATATAGTACCAATGAACATATAGTCCAGGAGCAGCATCTATTTACCCACTTGATTTACCGGTCTTGAAGTACATCATATCTTTGGATATTTCATTATGGACATTCACCATTTTAGTATTAATACACATGCGGTGTACATCATCCTGATGCATGAGTGTGCTATGGCCGATGGCCTTAGATTGCAAATGTTGTTACTGTTGGAAGACCATATATTCATAAGAAAAATATTACACATCTGGCCCTCACAATGTGTTCTTGCTGGTAGAAACTGAACCAAATGGCCCAGATTCTTGTATGGACAACAACTTAAGCAAAGAACTTTAGCTAATACTTGGTGCCATAAGCATTTGTTTAGTAAGTTAACTCGTGCAAAGAAATCTAAGAAATACTTGGTTTTGTGTGCATAGGTTCAGAAAGTTAACTCATATCTTCAGAAGAGGAACTATCAAGTATGCAAATAGCTAGTTGTGCTAGGCTCGTCCACACGTAAGTTATCTTACAGTCAGCAAGTAGTATAGCAGAAGCATCACAAATCTGAGACAAGAAGTAGCACAATGCTCACCAATATTAATGAGAGGGTACTCATAACAGTAGCACAATGCCCACCAATATTGCAATCAATAAAAACTGTAATGAAGCTAGGGCAGACTAAGAAACTGGTTCATAAACCAGGCTCCCCAATATTTCAATCTGATATTCTATAGTTTTATAAAAAAAACCTAGGGCATTACAGATAGCAGATAAGCTAGGGCATTACCGATAGAAGATAGATTTTTATAAAAAATCTCATTAGTTCAATCCATGGAAACCCCAATGAAGGCACAACAGACTACAAAACTCGATGACTAGCATGGATGCATATATTAAATATTTGCACATAACAAAAAGATTTACACATAAAAAGCAAGACTTCTAGCATGAGAGAAGTAATATACAACAATATTCAGAGCAAACGGAATATAACAAGCTAACCATCTAGGATGGGCAAGGAAACTACCACATTCACATCAACAGGAATATATAAGCCCCTCATCAAGCAAGGTTGAAACTAGTGGGTAGTAGCAGGAGGAGGAGCAAAGTGTAAATGTTAATAAAGAAATTACACTCAACAAAACACTGAAACATTTCAGAAGAAATTGATTTAAGCGGGATAACATAATTACCGCCGATGGGTCTCTCCCCGAAGCAGCTAGTGGAGCAGGGCAGGAAGCAGACATTCCTGTTAGGCAAGGAAATAATGATTACCAGGAATATAAATGCAATAGCATATGTTTTCATAAGTGGCAAATTACACCTACAGCGTAGCGTAGCATTAATGAAACCAGTTATAACAACAGCATAGCATTAGTGAAAACTTGAAATGCAACGGTAGTAGCGTTTGGCTGCCACAAACTAGAATGCAGGAACATGACATGTATGAAACTTGAGATTGTGGGAAAATAGTAAAACTTGCTGCTCTTCATTTATTTATTTCCTGTGTGAAATTTTCAGCAAAATAAAAAGGCAACAGACAAGGCTTTCGGTCAAGCTGCATGATTACTATAAGATGGAGGAACCAAATTTGTTACGGGGCGGCATATAACTAGAGACAAGCAGTCAAGTTGGTTTTAACACTGCCATGCCATTGGGTTGTGTAACTAACATTCAGTCTCCTTGGGAACCTCCTGCTCCTGGTCAGTCAGAGAAAGAGAGAAAGTAGACGAAGAGGAGAAGAGATTCTTCATTCCCTAGGAGCAACAGTTGGGTTGGAGTTGGAGAGGAGGGAGCTGCTACTTGTCCATGGATATGGAGCAGACAGAAAGCCTAGCACGGCCAGGGTACATCAGCCCGAATCCATATGGCGGAAGTGCTACATCAGCCAGAGAGGCCCCTTCGTGCTATGCGGCAGCCGGAATCTGGTGCCGGCTGTGCGAGGGAAAGGGGATGGGAGGCGGCGAGGGACGGGAGAGAGTGAGAGCTGCGAGCGAGAGAGGCAGAGACTGAAGTCCCAAACTACGGAAGAACTAACGGTGGCGGCACGACCGACAGGAGGGACGCTGGCATCTCCACGGTCGAGGGGAGGGAGGGAGGGAATGGGGAGGAAGGGTGGAGAGGGAGGAAGGAGGAAGGAGGAGAGGTACCTGGGCGGGCGCGGCCGGTCGTCGGAGGGGTCGGGGTCGACGGCGGCGGGACGGTTGCGGGTCGGCGGCGGTCGTCGTCCTACACCCCGTGCGGTCGTTGGCGGTGGGATGGTTACGGGTCAGCGGCGGGATGGTTGGGGGCCGTGGCGGCTTGCTGTCCGGTGGGCGGCGGAGGAGCTGCAGTGGTGGGGGCGCGGGGGCGGCGGCGCACGTAGGGGCGGCGGCATCGTGGGTCGGGGCAGCGGGGGGAAGTGGATCTGCGAGGGAGGGACGAAGGGATCAGGCGAATTAGCTAGGGGGGAAGATTACTAATGGCGCACCCCTGAGAGGTGCGCCATTAGAAATCTTTTTTTTAGATAGCAATGGCGCACCACCCAGCGGAGAGCCATATGTAACTTTTTTTTTTGCACAGCAATGGCGCACCACCCAGCGGTGCGCCATAAGTAATTTTTTATTTTATTTTTTGTTGCATCTAATAATTTTTTAGAAAATGAATATGAATATGAAACAGTAATAATTTTTTATAAAAACAGTAATGATTTTTCAAAAAATATCATCAAATTTGTTATTTGAAAATATTTATGAATATGAAAAAATATCATCAAATTTGTTATTTGAAAATATCATCAAATTTGTTATTTGAAAATATAATCAAATTTGTTTTTTTATTTTTAGTTGCATTCATTTGTGAATTGGTAAAACATTACTGGGGAAGGTGCGGGGGGTCGTCGTCGG
>NC_041389.1:632972774-632979779 GCF_002162155.2 Triticum dicoccoides
GGGGGGTGCTCGGCGGTGGTGGAGCGGGCCGGGGAGGGTGTGGGGGGTCGGCGGCGGCGGTGGAGCGGGGGAGGGTGCGGGAGGGATCGAGATCGAGATGGAGGGGGATAGCGATCGAGATGGAGTGTCCTCATGAATATTCAATATTTTTTCATATTGAATATGAAAAAATATCATCAAATTTGAAAAAAAATTCATGAATTCAAAAAGTGCCCATGAAATTTAAAAATATTCATGAGTTCAAAAAGTGCCCATGAAATACAATCGAGAAATGAAGGCTACAATTAAATACAATCCATCTTAGCTAGCTATCTGTTCACAATCTTCTTCCCTTATTTTTCGTAAATGGAGTTCTTCTCTTGAACGGACGTCCTTTAGGTAGGGTGGTCCTGCTTCTTCTTGTGGTGTATGCTGGTACTTCATCGTCGTCATCATGTTCCATCTTCGGGTCGCCGTACTTGTCGAAGTCTTGCTCATTGGTGACTCCATCCATTCCAATGATCTTCCTTTTGCCTCTCCTCACGACAACACGACTGGGCTTTGACGGGTCGGTAATGAAGAAGCATTGGTCCACTTGGGAAGCCAGTACCCATGGCTCATTTTTTGCGGTGATGTTCACGCCCGCGGTCTTGGATTTGGCTTCGGGTATAACCATGGTGGTGAAATACCAGTCTTATTTTATGACGCTCTTGGCCCATCTGACACGGAACATCGGGACCTTCTCTCCAGCGTAGCTCAGCTCCCAAATCTCCTCGATCCTTCCGTAGTATCTGTCCTTGTCGTTACCGGTGTAGGATTCCATCGTTACTCCAGAGTTCTGATAACCATTGCTCTTCATGTCCTTTTCCTCGGTGTAGAATGTGTAGCCGTTGATATCGTACGCCTCATACGTCATCAGGTTGTGCTCGGCGCCCTATGACAAGGCGAATATGAGTTGTTCTTCCGCGGAACAATCCTCATGTAAAGGGTACGACAGAAGCTTCTGCTTGAACCAACGCGTGAAACATGAGTTGTGCTCTTTGATTATATCTCCATCCGTCCTCTGTTGGCCTTGGTCATTGTACGTCTTCTCAATAAAGGTTTTGTGCTCTACCACCAAAGGATCGACCACGTATATGTGTTGTAGCGTGACTAGGTTTGCTCTTTCAAAGTCGGCGAGTCGACCCGAAGTCGACATGCATTTCACGGCGACCCTCGCGGTGACCCCATCCAACGAGCCTGCCGAGGTGCCTGTTGACGGGCAGACCAACGGGGTTCTCGATGACTAGATAATTCGTGCAGTAGGAGATGCACTCTTCGGTCAGAAAGCCCCTATGCTTCCCTCTGGACGTGACATGTTGCGAACGTATCCTTTGATGACACCATTCATCCTTTTGAACGGCATCATGCTGTGCAGGAACGTCGGCCCGAGTTGGATGATATCCTCCATGATATGGACCAGCAGATGCACCATAACGTCGAATAATGCGGGCGGGAAGTACATCTCAAGCTCTCATAGTATCACCACGATCTCTTCCTTAGCCTTCTGAGTTGCCTCACGCCAACCGACTTCCGAGAGATGACGTCGAAAAAGTTGCATAGGTCAACTAGCATTTCACGGATGTGCACGTCCATGATCCCATGGATTGCAACTGGAAGTATCTGCGTCATCAGCACGTGACAATCGTGAGACTTCATCCCGCTGAACTTCTGCTTCGCTGAGTCTAGGTATCTGCTTATCTTCCCCGTGTAACCGTAAGGAAGTTTTACTCCTACGAGGCAGGTGAAAAACTGATCAATCTCCACCTGACTTAGAGTGAAGCGTGCGGGAGGGAAGTCATTTCCGGTCTTCTTGGCCTTTTTGCCTTTGCGACGACTTTCCGTGTCCTGCTTCGCCTCATCGTCATCATCATTAGCGTGAAGCTCCTCCCTGATGCCCATTGATTTCAAGTCTGCCCTTGCTTTCGTCCCATCTTTGGTCCTCTCTGGCATGTTGAGCAAGGTACCAAGCAGACTCTCGCACACGTTCTTCGTGATATGCATGACATCAAGGCTGTGAGGCACACGGTGGATCTTCCAGTACGGCAAGTCCCAGAAAACAGACCTCATTTTCCATACCTTCAGCAGCGGCTCTGACGCCTTTTGCTTCTTTCCTGGTTCTGGCGCCTTTTGCTTCTTTCCCGGCAGTGGGCAATCTTTCCAATTTTTCAACAGCTCGTCTATTTCCTCGTTGCTCCTCGTAAGCGGGCGTCTTCGGGGTTCGGTTTCACCATCGAACAGATCCTTGTGTTTCCTCCATGAGTCATCGTCGCGAAGCCACCTTCGATGTCCCATGAACACGGTTTTCGAAGACCCGGGATCTCTATCTAGCTGGCGATGCATTGTGTCATCCATCCATGTGACGCATCCAGAAAATCCGTGGACCACCTGCCCCGCAACAAATACGTAACCGAGATAGTCGTGCACCGTCATGAGCAGTGCGGCTCTCATAGGAAAATATTCTTTCTCTGCGGCGTCCCACGTATTGGCTGGTGTTTTCCACAACGTGTCTAACTCCTCTTTCAGTAGACCCAGATACAGATTGATGTTGTTCCCTGGTTGTTTCGGCACTTCAATTAGCATACTCATGTGAATGTACTTCCTCTTCATGCACAACCAGGGGGGAAGGTTGTACATCCACACAAACACAGGCCAGGTGCTATGTGTGCTTCTCTGGCTGCCAAACGGATTGACTCCATCAGTGCTCGCGCCCAGCATGATGTTCCTTGGATCCTTCCCAAATTCTGGGTGTTCGAAGTTCAACGCTTGTCACTGGCTCCCATCCTTAGGGTGACTCAGCATCTTGTCTTTTTTATTTATCTCTGGATCATTTGCGTCATCTTCTCGCTTCTTCTCCTCCTTATCCGCATGCCAACGCAGGAGCTTTGGTACCTTAGGGTCCGCGAAATACCGCTGCAGATGAGGAGTGATCGGAAAGTACCACACCACTTTTCGAGGAGCTTTCTTCCTCTTCTTGTATCGAGTGATGTCGCAAACCAGACATATGGTAGACTCCGCGTGCTCGTCCTGATAAATGATGCAATTGTTCATGCACACATGGTATTTCACGTGCGGTAAATCCAGAGGACACACGATTTTCTTTGCCTCCTCGAAACTGGTCGGGCACTTGTTCCCCTTGGGAAGACGTTCGTGCGAGAATGACCTGTTCTCGTCGAAGTATGCGTCGGTCATTTTTTGTTTTACCTTCATCTCCAGAGCCATGAGCGTTACTTTCAGGCGGGTATCCTCGGGCCTGCTTCCTTCATACAATGGAGTAACCGCATCTATCTCCAGTTGATCCAGCTTGGCTTTCTCTGGGGCGGCAACTCTTGCGTTATCCGTCTGCTTGAGAAGCAGCTCTTGAATATGAGGGTCCTGCACCCAGCCCATTGATGGTCCATCATCGTCTGCTCCGGCATCTTCATCTTCATGATCATGCCATTCATCTGCTCCGGCATCTTCCTCATCATCATGTCCGGCATCTTCTACATAATGACCGTGTACTGCATCTACTTCGTGATCATGTCCTAGAGATTCTTCGTCTTCTCGCCCACCCTCGCCGCGGTTGTCTTGCTACCCTTCCTCATTTCTTACCCGGTCCCCATGGACGACTTCATAATCATCTTCATCACCTTGCCACCGATAGCCATCCATGAAACCACACAAGAGCAGGTGGTCCCGCACCTGTACGGAATTCGGGTCCATAAGGCTCCTCAGCTTGCATCTTCGACACAGACATCTTATCTCCGTCTCGTTCTTTTGAAGCATCTCGGCCTTCACGGAGCTCAAAAACCTATTCACGATGCCTTCGGTCATCGTGCGGACCATGGTCGCCTGCGGTGTAGAGCAAAACGATATTTTAGAACCAAGAAAATTTTTGGCATGACTTTGCCTAAAAATAGGACCAAAAAGAATGCATAGTGCCAAAATTCTCGCCGAAACGGAAATGAATCAACATTCCGGCAAAATATTGGCAACTATCACATTTCAAATACCGGTACCTACAAACACAAACATATATGCAACGCCACAAACATATGCAACACCACAAACATACATAGATCTAGTTAGGCCATAAAAAGTGCATGTGCACGTTGTTGGAGGGAGAAAAAAAGTAGATCTACAACATAAAGATAGCTTTCCCCTTACTTACCTATCAAAAAAGGTAATTTAACCACTTAATTTGGATGAATCTATAGTGCAAATGAGGTGAGGAGGAGGAGGCAGCCGAGACAATCTTGGAGGAGGAGGTGGAGAGAATGAAGTGGGGAAAGTGAGTGTGTATGTGTGGCTGTCCAAAATATCTAGCTGGTCCCAGGTTACTAATGGCGCACCACCTACAAATGTGCCATTAGTAACCCTGGTTACTAATGCCCTGGTTACTAATGGCGCACCAGCTGGTGGTGCACCATTAGTAGTTTTGCAAAAAAAAAAATTATAGTAGTGGCGCACTGTGTGGCTGGTGCGCCATTACTAGTTAAAACTAGTAACTAGTAATGGCGCACTGTGCCCTGGTGCGCCATTAGTATTTTTGGGAAAATAATAATAATAATTTTTACTAGTGGCGCACCAACACATGGTGCACCACTGCTATATAGTAGTGGCGCACCACATGTCTGGTGCGCCATTAGTGGCCATATCATCTATAGCCTTTTTCCTAGTAGATATGTGGTCAGGATTTTAAAAATTCAAGAATGACTGTTGGTGGACAACAGGATTTGAAAGAAATGGCATGCATGCCACGTATGTGCTACTAAATCTGCCATGCAGCTTCCATCGAATCCGCCATGGGATTTCTACTGAATCTGCCATGGCGCAGATTTTCCGTTTTCAGACCACACATTTTGTTTCTGTTTTTTGACATGCTAATCTATTGAAAAATTGCAACTGGGTATATTATAAGCATGAAACTGTAGGTGCCATGTGAAATCACCTATAGTTGCCATGTGTAATGAAAATGCAGTTGCCATGTGGAATGATATCTAGTTGCCATGTGAGACAAAACTATAGTTGCCATGTTTTATGAACTGCATTTGCCATGTTAAATAAATTGTGTTTGCCATGTTATATGTTATGCAGTTGCCATGTCAAATATCGTGCAACTGCCATGTCAAATATCATGCAGTTGGCCAAAAAACAAAAAACAAAACGACTACTTTCACTAACCGTGTCTGATCAACTATATTTGCCATGTTTTCAAGCATCATAGACTCATTCAAACACCCAACTGGTACTACCAACCACAAACACATAAATACTACTGAACATAAATGTAGCTGCTGTCAGACCTAAGTAGGTTCACATCCACACATATATTACAAAAATATTCAATGCCACTCACACGCCACCAATATATTCTAGACTATGGGAGGGTTGCAGTCATAACATAGTACACGGACATATAGTTTTAAAAGAACAAGTTGATACCTTACATTCATCAGCCACAGAATGTAAGGTAGGCATGCGGTATGGAGCACCACATGATCACTTGTACTTCTTGTTGGCTTTTTTGACAGCTTCCTCTATGAACTCTCGTGCGTTGGCCTGCTTGTTGAAATCTTCATTCATCAACCAGTTCCATGTGTATATTTTGCGAAGCTCAACAACCATTGCAGCTGTGACGACAGGGACCCGTCGGCCTTCCCACTTAGCAAGGTATTCCAACATGTGAAACCCGCAGTCATGCCTATAAAAGAAAAAGAATCAGGTCAACTCAAGAGAACTGACAAAAATCATAAACTTTGATGCACAGGTGACAAAAGGTTTTGGATTGGTGTGGAGGACACATGAAAAAAGATAGTAATTACCGGTTTCCTTGCTTCATAATCTCGACATACTCGATTGGAAAATGACTGGTCTAGACCTTTGAGTTTTCATAGTGACGGGTCCATGTCTCTTTGAGGTTGTTGATGAAGAATTCAACATGTATAGTAAGATCTGCATCACCTTCGGAATGCATTGAATCAAGCACCTCAAATCGTTGGTTCTTTAGGTCAAGGCAAATCACGTAGTGGTGACCACACTTGTCATGTGGGTCATGTGGTGCAAGCTCCTGGAACATTGGAAAAAGTACCTGGAAGTAAAATAAAGGAAAAGAAAAATAGATTTCACATCAAAAACAACAATGATGTAGTTGGAAAAATGATATGTAAAGATATTGCCGGATGTAGTAAGAGGTACATGACTGACAAAGCAACAAGTGACCAAAAATACGCCAACAGAGAATGTTTATTTGCCATGTGTAATTAAAAGAAGTTGCCATCCATGTATGAACAAAGTTGCCCAGTATTTTAATTGAAGTTGCCACATAAGTTACATTAAAAAACAGTCAAACTTATTTTACGTGGCAGCTGTTGCCACATGAAAACATTTGTCACAAAGCAGTATGTAGCACACGTGTGAAGCATAGCTACTAACAAAATATAGCATGTGAAAAAAGATGTGCAAACAAGAAGGAACACTCACACATTTCTTCAGTGTGAGCTTGAGATCACCATGCGTGGCAAAATTCTTCCTCATGATTTTAAGGTGGAAGGTCACCATCCCATATTTTGCAGGTCACACTATACTACATGATCACTTTATCGGGACAAATATCCATATGCCTGTTGATGAATTCAATCCCACACGCAACTACATTCTTCGTCATTTTGCCAAGTGGCCTCATAGACTCGGCAAGATCATCCAGGTCAACGTACGTCGCATCACATTGTATGACTTTGGTTCTGTCCAAACATGAGCTGTATGAAAATGATATAACATGAAAGAATCATGTCTACTAATTAAAATAAAAAAAATAAAACATAAACAAAGCATGGCTGGAATAGCAAAGGAAAAAAATTAAGAGAAAAGCAAGTGAGGGGTTATGTGGTGTGGATGTTATGCTTTCAGCTCCTTCATGTGCTTGCTGTTGGACCTCGCGTTTCCAAAACACTTGACAGTATCATACATATGGTTCTTCTCCTTTGTGGCATTGACTTTGGGCTC
>NC_041389.1:632980056-633027601 GCF_002162155.2 Triticum dicoccoides
GCATGAACTACCCTATGCTGCCTCACAGATCCAGGGGTGGCACTTATAATGGTATCCTCGGATACCGACTCAGCAGGCACATTAGAACTTGATTGCCCCTGACCCCGTGAGGACCTCCTATTCAATGCTTCATCCTCAATCCCACGGTAAGTGGCATCAAGTGATGCCGAAATCTCCCCAGGGGTGGCTGCAAGGATCAAAACAATGGGTTAGGATACTGGGAAACAAACAAGTTATTGTGAAAAAGGATGCATAATATGAAATGTAAGTGCAAAAATAGTGAGTTGCCATGTGGAGACAACTCCAGTTGCCTTGTGTACTGCACTGTAGTTGCCATGCAGCAACAACTTCAGTTGCCAAGTACATTGAACTGAAGTTGCCATGGTGCAACAACTCAAGTTGCCATGTGCTTGGTGAATGGAATTGCAACATGGCAACAAACTGTAGGTGCCGTGTTGCAGCCACTCCAGCTGCCATGTGCATCAGATCAGATTTGCCATCACCATTGACAAACCAAAAGAAGCTTGTGACAAATGTCAGACTAAAAAAATGTAGAAACCAAAATGATAAACACATCAAAAATGTACCTTGCACTATCGGCTCTACAAACTTCACAGCCTTCCTCTTGACCGCGATCGATGCCAAGTCTACAATTCGGTGGGGTGAAGGCCATTGCGTGCCTCTCCTCCCTACCAGCCGGATCGCGAACGAGTTGTCCAGCAGAATCCAGGGGTGACAGATTAACGAACATTTCTGCCTCATCTGCTGCAGTATCATCAGGCTTATTAGTAGGGCGAGGCATGCTGCCAGCGGTATCATTCATAGCTTTCTTGCCAATCTTCTTGTTTGGGCTCTACGGGACAGCCAATGTTGACTGGGAGCTTAGAAGTGCGCAGATTTAAGCTGGGGTTATCCATAGTGGTGAAAGATGCAGTCTGCTCCAGACGTTCACCTCCGTCAATCGTGCCCGGCTTGCTGCGTGTGTCGGTTGTACTCCGGACTTCCGTTTTCTCCATAACATTGCTTTTGGCAGGTGATGGGAACATTGTGGAACATTGTGGGCGTTGGGTATGTCTGCAGGTTGCTTGCGGGGCCTACGACGCCTAGGTGGAAGACCAGCTCGCGCAACAGTCGTTGTAGTAACCTCTGGGCCACATTGAGGGAGTCCTGGATTAGGGGGTCCTCGGACAGTCGGACTATATGCTTATGCCAGACAGTTGGACTATGAAGATACATGATTGAAGACTTCGTCCCGTGTCCGGGTGGGACTCTCCTTTTCTTGGAAGGCAAGCTTGGCGATTCGGATATGTAGATTCCCTTCTCTGTAACCGACTCTGTGTAGCCCTAGCCCCCTCCGGTGTCTATATAAACTGGAGTGTTTAGTCCGTAGGACAAGAACAACAATCATAATCATAGGCTAGCTTCTAGGGTTAGCCTCTACGATCTCGTGGTAGATCAACTCTTGTAATACTCATATCATGAAGATCAATCAAGCAGGAAGTAGGGTATTACCTCCATCGAGAGGGCCCGAACCTGCGTAAACATCGTGTCCCCCGCCTCCTATTACCATTAGCCTTAGACGCACAGTTCGGGACCCCCTACCCGAGATCCGCCGATTTTGACACCGATATTAGTGCTTTCATTGAGAGTTCCACTATGTCATCACCATAAGGCTTGATGGCTCCTTCAATCGTCTACAACGATGCAACCGAGGGTGAGGTTTTCCTCCTCGGACAGATCTTCGTATTCGGCGGCTTCGCACTGCGGGCCAACTCGCTTGGCCATCTAGAGCAGTTCGATAGCTACGCCCCTGGCCGTCAGGTCAGGTTTGGAAGCCTGAACTACACTAGCAACATCCGCAGAGATTTTTAATACGGCGAATGTGGTTTCCCAAGTGAACAAATGGGAGAGGCATGATCTTTTCCGCGAACATCATGTTAACCAAATTTGACCAGGGATGCTCTTCTTTTGGTCATTGCAAAATCTGATGCTGAAATTTATTTTTAGGCTTTGTCAGTCATCACTCGCTTGAGAAGATCTTTGCGCTTGGTAGCTCCAAGAACCATCGATCCAACTGAATTTCTTAGAAATCTGCAATAAATACTCAACTATTATACTTCCTCCGTCCAATAATATAAGAGTGTTTTTGACACTACACTAGTTTCAAAAACACTCTTATAATATGGATGGAGGGAGTATATTTTATGTAGGAATTAATTTTCATATTATTTGAACAGTTTATAGCTGTATCTCTATGGGAGTTTGCGATGAACGTAAATTGGGAAGTGAATTGTTTAGTCCTCCCTAAATATGATGCTTATCTTTATTCAAAGAAGTTGTAGGATAACATGTGTTTTCCCGAAAAAATGAAGCATAACATGGGTAGGTTGTGCCACTACTATGTGGGTATACTTAGACAATTGGTGATAGAAAAATGTTTTCGAACCGTAGCTGAAAAATCAAAACATCAAGGACAAATGTATATCGAGCTTCCGCAGGGCACTAGGTCCACGAGCCTAAAACAACCCTATCCAATACGAATCATAAGAAAACTTAGAGGAAATGGTTGATCCAGAAAAGAAGGAGATAAATTCAGGCAATTGATTTATAAATTGTTTGTTTTCTTTTCATCGTGGGTTATTCTCACCAATCTTGAATCTTGAATTGGTTGTCTGCTATATTGATCGAATGATCCCATGCATGCATTTGCATAGATTTGAGATTTTCTTTTTTGAGGTTGCATTGATTCGAGATTGTGAATATGATGAATGTTGTTTCCCAAGTGAACAAATGGGGGAGGCATGCTCTTTTCTGCAAACATCATGTTAGCCCAATTTGACCAGGGGTGCTCTTGTTTTGTTCATTGCAAAATTTGATGCTGAAATTTATTTTTAGTCTTTGTCAGTCATCACTCGTTTGAGAAGAACTTTGTGCTTGGTAGCTCCAAGCACCATCGATCCAACCGAATTTCTTAGAAATCTACAATAAATACTCTACTATTATACTTCGTCCGTCCAATAATATAAGTGTGTTTTTGACACTACACTAGTGTCAAAAACACTCTTATATTATGGACGGAGGGCGTATATTTTATGTAGGAATTAAATTTCATACTATTTGAACAGTTTATAGCTGTATATGTATGGGAGTTTGCGATGAACTTAAATTGGGAAGTGAATTTTTTAGTCCTCCCTAAATATGATGCTTATCTTTATTCGAAGCAATTGTAGTACAACATGTGTTTTCCCGGAAAAATGAAGCACAACAAGGGTAGGTTGTGCTACTACTATGTGGGTATACTCCGGCAATTGGTGATATAAAAATGTTTTCGAACCGTAGCTGAAAAATCAAAACATGAAGGACAAATGTATATCGAGCTTCTACAGGGCATTAGGTGCACGAGCCTAAAACAACCCTATCCAATCCCAATCATTAGAAAACTTAGAGGAAATGGTTGATCAATAAAAGAAGGAGATTAATAAGGGCAATTGATTTATAAATTGTTTGTTTTGTTTTCATCGTGGGTTATTCTGACCTATCTTGAATCTAGAATTGGTTGCCTCCTATATTGATCGAATGATCCCGTGCATGCCTTTGCATTGATTTGAGATTTCCTTTTTTGAGGTTGCATTGATTTGAGATTTTGAATATGACGAATGTGGTTGCCCAAGTGAACAAATGGGGGAGGCTGGCTCTTGTCCGCTTACATTATGTTAGCCAAATTTGACCAGGGATGCTCTTGTTTTGGTCGTTGCAATATCTGATGCTATAATTTATTTTTAGGCTTTGTCAGTCATCACTCGTTTGAGAAGACCTTTGCGCTTGATAGCTCCAAGCACCTTCGATCCAACTGAATTTCTTAGAAATCTGCAATAAATACTCTACTATTATACTTCCTCCTTCCAATAATATAAGCGTGTTTTGACACTACACTAGTATCAAAAACACTCTTATATTATGGACAAAGGGAGTATATTTTATGTAGGAATTAAATTTCATATTATTTGAACAGTTTATAGCTGTATCTGTATGGGAGTTTGCGATGAACGTAAATTGGGAAGTGAATTTTTTGTCCTCCCTAAATATGATGCTTATCTTTATTCGAAGTAGTTGTAGTACCACATGTGTTTTCCCGAAAAAATGAAGCATAACATGGGTAGGTTGTGCTACTAATGTGGGTATACTCCGACAATTGGTGATACAAAAATATTTTTGAACCGTAGGTGAGAAATCAAAACATCAAGGACAAATGTATATCGAGCTTCTGTAGGGCACTAGGTCCACGGTCACAACCCTATCCTATCCGAATCATAGGAAAACTTAGAGGAAATGGTTGATCAGGAAAAGAAGGAGATCAATAAGGGCAATTGATTTATAGATTGTTTATTTCTTCCATCATGGATTATTCTGACCTCTCTTGAATCGTGGAATTGGTTGTCTGCTATATTGATCGATTGATCTCGTCCATGCCTTTGCATTGGTTAGAGATTTCCTTTTTGAGGTTGCATTGATTCAAGATTTTGAATATGACGAATGTGGTTGCCCAGACGAACAAATGGGGGTTGCCGGCTC
This sequence comes from Triticum dicoccoides, assembly GCF_002162155.2. Classification (NCBI taxonomy): domain Eukaryota; kingdom Viridiplantae; phylum Streptophyta; class Magnoliopsida; order Poales; family Poaceae; genus Triticum; species Triticum dicoccoides. The sequence goes on from NC_041389.1 coordinate 632,984,629, forward strand.
TTGCCCGTGGACGTCATGTTAGCCAAGTTTGACCAAGGATGCTTTTGTTTTGGTTGCAAAATCTGATGCTGAAATTTATTTTAGGCTTTGTGAGTAATCATTGGTTTGAGAATATCTTTGCGCTCGATGGCTCCGAGCACCATAGGTCGAGTCGAATTTCTTTGAAATCTAGAATAAATACTCTACTATTATATACTTTATGTAGGAATTAAATTTCTCATTATTTGAACAGTTTATAGCTGTATGGGCGTTTGCGTTGGTAAATTAGGAAGTGGATTTTTTGGTCCTCCATAAATATGATGCTTATTTTTACGGACGCCGATAACTGCCACATGTGTGGCATCTAGTGGGGTTGTGCCACACGCCCTGTGTGGCACGGAGACTACCCCACCCACACGACGGCGCCTGGGCGCATGCAGCCGCAGCCCGCACGTCCAGTGTGTGGCACAATCGCCCACACGTCCAAGCGATCAACCGCGCTGCCCGCACGACCTAACGCGCCCGTCATCTCGGCCTGCCTTCCAACCCCATTCCGACCTGCCGTCGTCGTCTCCTACCTCTCGATTCCCTACCTCCATTTTCTTCCTTCTCTGGTTTCCACGGCAACCAGACCAGATCTCTAGCACCTCCCCACCCCCACCCCATTGCCCCACCCCCCCACCTCCACGACGACGAGCTAACAGGTCGATCTCCGGTCTCCTCCTGTTTCTTGTCCTTCTTCTGTCCAGAAAATTGAAATTGCAGATTGCCCACGAACATGGCAACTAGATCCATGCTGTCATGACAAACACACCACGTATTTGTGTGTATTCAAATTTGCCCACCAAAGTACACCAGATCTGCCATATTCTATCCTAGCATTGAGCTAAGCTTCTGGGTTGGGTTGGTGCGAGTAGTTGATGCATAAGAATGCGTAGGAATCACTAAAAATAGGGGAAAGAAAGGAGGGATTTGGGTGGTACATAGAGAGGGAGGAAAATAATTGCCACATGTTTCTGATCTTAGTTGCCACCTATCTTTGCCGTCAGCTGCCACAATATTGTGTTGTTACTTGCCATCATATTATGTTCGATGTTGCCATCAGTTCGAAATGATAGTTGGCATCCAGATTTTAGAAAAGAGAATGAATGTGCATGTCCTACTTGCCATGATGTGTTGGTTGTCTATGCAAGAAATGTGATAAGGTTGTCATGTTTTCTTGTATCTGCAAACAGAAAGAATGCATTTTGCGGATATTGATGCGTTCTTGTTCATGGAGTGATTGAAAAACACAGTGGGAGAAAAAAAAGAGGAAAATGAATCATGAAGATGGCACTGATCCTTGGTTTTCTTAAAGGCCAGAAACGCCCCCTTGGGATGCAGCAGAGTACAATCAACTCATTTCTGCAGGGCCGTTGCTGCCACTACTAGAGCAGTACACAAGCATCGGTACGATGCATCATCAAAAAAGGGACAGTTGCCATATTTGTGAAAAGGAAGATGACATTCTACTTATGTCCTACAATGTCATTTATCGCAGGTTCTTATGACCCATCCACACACACGGGGATACCATGGCAAGTACAGACACAAGGCGCTAACGCTGACAGGTGTACGGGCGGCCAACTTCAAGTAGCCAATGTGGCAAATCAAGGTAACGCGTACGGAAAAGAAACATACTGGTGTGGACATGAAATTAAACTTGCAAGGATGGCAAAGACTTACGAGTTATATGGGAAAATGCAGGGCCTTCATGTAGCACGTGGCAACAGGTGGCAACCATGTACCTGCCATCAACGTCGTACACAGGTGAGACGAATGAAGTGAATTTGTGGATAGTGATTCAGGAGAATGAACATAGGTGACATTGGGGGTTTCGTGGGTGATTTGACTGGACGCAGTTGCCATGCCTGGACAGCTGCATTTGCCATGCCTGGACAACTGCATTTGCCATGCTTGGACAGATGCAGTTGCCATGCATGCACAACTGCATTTGCCATGCCTGGACAACTGCAGTGCTATTTTTGGGTTGTCATGCCTGGACAACTGCATTTGCTATGCCTACACAACTACAGTTGCCATGGCAAATCAATTGTAGTTGCCATGCCTAATCAAATGTGATTGCATGTGTCTAAACAACTTTGGATGACAAGTGTGAACAAAAATCTGTGTGGCATTGTTGAACTACTACATGTGCCATGTTGTACAAACTACAATTGCCATGCATTGACCAACTGCTAAATGATCACAGGTTGTTATGGTGGAATCACGCCGGCAAACATGTCATGGCAAGCTTCACAGTTGCAGGCCGACGCTATTGCAGATAGAGCACATCAAATTGGAATGACAAACCAGATGTGGTTAGCACATGCGGCACAACAAGGTAAAAACTATGTGAACTAGCAAAACAATAGTGCATTTGCTTTTGTGGAAAAGCATGGGGGGAAATGGATTTGTCACGGTGGTGGCAGAAAACAACAAAAATGCTACCAAGTGGACACGTGCACCTAGAATGCATGTTTTGATGCTAAAAGGTGTTGGTTGCCATGTCTTGGCAACGGTAGCTGCCATGGTTGTTGAACTGTAGCTGCCATGGCTGAAAAACTGTAGTTGCCATGCATGGCCAGATGCAGATGTCATGGCTTGCTGTATGAATGATATCTTGCCAAATCAGATGCAGTTGCTATATTCCGTTATGATAAACCTGCCATTCAAGCAATGCTTACAAACGTACCTTTTTTGCAGGGCCTTTGACTACAATCTAAAGCGTCGTGGGGACATCTACTACGGGAACCTCTGAGCACATGGAAGAAGCATTCCACCAGCCAGTCAACAGTCCTGCCACAAACAATGCAGAATCAGTCCGAAATGGCAATCATTCCAGCAATGCCGACAAGCACACCTTTGCACACCAGCACAAGCAACACACAAGTAGATGAAACAGCCACCAATACTGAAGTGAATGATGAAGCACAAGGGGATGAAGAAGATGGGCAATCAGAAATCATGGTACCTCAGCCACCATATGTTGGGCAGAAATTTGATTCGTTTGAAGATGCCAAGGAATTCCAACAAACATATGCAATGTTCCATGGGTTTGCGATGAACACTGAGTACCATAGGAAAATTAAAAAAACTAACGAGTATAGTAGAGGTGAGATAAGGTGCTACAAGGCACAAAGGAACAAGAAGGGGAAAGGTGTTGCACCTATCGTGCCGGAACGAAAGAGAGGTATCATTGTCAAGACAGAATGCCCTGTCCGGTGTAAGCTAAACACAGATGGAGCACAGTGGGTGGTCACCAACTATTTCAACGAACACAACCACAAACTCATAAAGAAGTTTGGTCTGGTAAAATTTCTGAGCGCCCATAGAGGAGTCAGCCCCCTCGAGAAGAAATTCGTAAAGTTGCTGCATGATTGTAACGTCGGTCCATCTAGAATGGTCCAAATAATGTCCCTGATCTACAACGGAGATGGTAGACTTAGTAGCATGCCCTACATACGAGCAGACGTCACAAACCTAAAGGCAAAGTACCATAGAGAGTGTAGGTTGGCTAATGATATGTCTCCAACGTATCTATAATTTTTGATTGTTCCATGCTATTATATTACCTATTTTGGATGTTTATGGGCTTTACTTTACACTTTTATATCATTTTTGGGACTAACCTACTAACGGAGGCCTAGCCCATATTGCTGTTTTTTTTCCTATTTTAGTGTTTCGAAGAAAAGGAATATCAAACGGAGTCCAAATGGAATGAAACCTTCGGGAGCGTGATTTTTGGAACAAACATGATCCAGAGGACTTGGAGTGCAAGTCAAGAAGCTTCTGAGGCGGCCACAAGGGTGGAGGGCGCCCCCCTACTAGGCACGCCCCCTATCTCGTGGGCCCCTTGGGCGTCCACCGACATACTTTTTCCTCCTATATATACCCACGTACCCCGAAAACATCAAGGGAGACTTCGAAAAGCTATTTTCACCACCATAACCTTCTGTATCTACAAGATCCCATCTTGGAGCCTTCCTCGGCGTTCCGCCGGAGGGGGAATCCACCATGGAGGGCTTCTACATCAACACCATAGCCTCTCCGATGATTTGTGAGTAGTTTAGCACAGACCTTCGGGTCCATAGTTATTAGCTAGATGGCTTCTTCTCTCTCTTTGATTCTCAATCCAAAGTTCTCCTTCCTCTTCTTGAAGATCTATTCGATGTAACTCTTTTTGCGGTGTGTTTGCCGGGATCCGATGAATTGTGGGTTTATGATCAAGTTTATCTATGAGAAATATTTGAATCTCCTCTGAATTCTTTTATGTGTGATTAAGTTATCTTTGCAAGTCTCTTCGAATTATCAGTTTGGTTTGGCCTACTAGATTGATCTTTCTTGCAACGGGAGAAGTGCTTAGCTTTGGGTTCAATCTTGTGGTGTCCTTTCCCAGTGACAGCAGGGGCGGCAAGGCACGTATTGTATTGGTGCCATCGAGGATAAAGAGATGGGGTTTATATCATATTCAATGAGTTTATCCCTCTACATCATGTCATCTTTTTTAATGCGTTACTCTGTTCTTATGAACTTAATACTCTAGATGCATGCTGGATAGCGGTCGATGTGTGGAGTAATAGTAGTAGATGCGGGTAGGAATCGGTCTACTTGTCACGGACGTGATGCCTATATACATGATCATGCCTAGATAATCTCATAATTATTCGTTTTTCTATCAATTGCTCGACAGTAATTTGTTCACTCACCGTAATACTTATGCTATCTCGAGAGAAGCCACTAGTTAAACCTATGGCCCCCGGGTCTATCTCTTATCATATAAGCTTGCTATCTTTTATTTGCATCTTTACTTTTCCAATCTATATTATAAAATACCAAAAATATATTTATCTTATCGTACTATCTCTATGAGATCTCACTTTCGCAAGTGGCCATGAAGGGATTGACAACCCCTTTATTGCGTTGGTTGCGAGTTCTTTGTTTGTTTGTGTAGGTGCGTGGGACTTGTGAGGAGTCTCCTACTGGATTGATAGCTTGGTTCTCAAAAACTAAGGGAAATACTTACGCTACTATTGTTGCATCACCCTTTCCTCTTCAAGGAAAACCAACGCAAGCTCAAGACGTAGCAGCTAACATAGAAGCCACAATAGCCTACTTTGAAGAGAAAGCAAAAGCAGATGATGATTTCTTCTATAGGATAAGATTGGACAATGAGGACCGTGTTAGAAATATGTATTGGGTGGATTGTGCTGCAAGAAGGGCGTACAAACATTTCCGTGATTGCATATCATTTGACCCGACACATCTCACTAATATGTACAAGATGCCCTGCGCTCCATTCATAGGAATAAATAACCATAATCAGTCATTGCAGTTCGGTTGCGGACTCGTTCGGAACGAAGATACAGATGGTTACACTTGGATGTTCCAAATTTTCTTGGAGTGCATGGATGGACTTGCTCCGATGAACATAGTAACAGACCAGGATTTTAGCATGTGTGCACGCATAGGGCAGGTCTTTCCGTTGGCAGTGCACAGGTACTACAGGTGGCATATTATTAAAAAGGCTGAGAAGACGCTAGGACCATTTTTTGCTGACCGTCCAGAGCTGCACAAGGCATTCAAGTTATGCGTGGACCACAACCTGGTGGTGGAGGAGTTTGAACGGAGTTGGACGGCTATGATTGAAACATACCAAGTGCAATACCATGAGACATTCACTGGCCTGTGGGAGAAGCGAATGTACTGGGTGCCGACCTAATTCATGCAGTGCTTCTTCCCATTTTTGCAGACTACGCAGTGCAGCGAGGAGTTCAACGCTGTTTTGAAGCGGTATGTGAGCCCTGGCAACGCATTGCTGCAGTTTGCCAAGCAGTAGCGAGCTTTGCAATAGAAAGTACTGGGATCTGAGCTACAGCACGAAGCGAACACCACACTCAAGCAGCCTAAATTGCTAACATATTTGCCAATGGAGAGGCAGATGAGCAAGATATATACCAACAAGATTTTTAACAAGTAATTCTATTATGTTACCGTCTTATTTGCACAAGCATGAAGGTAGTAGGTGCCATATAGAATGCAATGCAGTTGCCAACTTTTTTGACTTGCTGATCTATTGAAAATAGCCATTGAGTATAGTGTAAGTACGATCTGTAGTTTCCATGTGGGTTGAACTGTAGTTGCCATGTGGGTCGAACTGTAGTTGCCATGTGAAAATGATATGTAGTTGACATGTGGCCCAAAACTTCATTTGCCATGTTTTATAAACTGCATTTTCCATGTTAAATGAAATGGATTTGCCAATTCAAAATGTTATGCATTTGCCATGTGAAAAATATTGTGCAGTTGCCATGTGGAAACAAAAAACACAAAGAACAGATGTAGGGGAAAACAGGATTTCCATGCCATCATTTGGTTTTAGATATACGTTTGCTATGTTACGGCGTACATAAACGTAAGGTGCTACAAACATCATATAAGAGTTTAACAAAACACAAAAACATGCAGATTCCAGGAAGAAATAAAGCGTGCCAGCATGTACACGGCTTACCAGGTGGACGAACATACATTCAAAGGTGTGTTCACTATTGGGCATGTCGGATTCAGAACCTGAAAACCCGGACAAGGGAAGGAACTACTGTGTGAAGGCCACGATAAACGAAGACGAATACTACTGCCAATGCTGTAAATTCGAACGGGACGGGATTGTGTGCTGTCACATACTGAAATTAATATGCAAGCGGTCACGCGATTGCCCCGCCATTTCTTAAGGCGGCGATGGACTTGGGACGCTGACGCTGCGGTGGGGCCACAAACATCAAATGTAGTTTTGGCTGTGCATGACGAGAGACCGGAGGCAACCATGGAAGCCGTGAGGCACATAGTGTTGACCAAGAACTATGCCGAACTAATAGATGAAGCATGCAAGAGTGATGAAACAGCGAGGGTGGCAAAACACACAGGAAAGCCCTGAAAAGAGAGCTTGATGAGATCAAAAAGAGCAAGGTTGAAGAAGCCTTACACGGGTTCCCCCGCACCTCAAGTGTGCCTTCGTCCACGGGTCCGTCATCTGAAAACTTGGAGGTAGGGTCTGGAACAACAAACACGCAAACCCAGGTCAGGAACCCGCCCCGTTCCATCACAAAAGGGCGTCCAAAAGAGATAAGATACAAATCGGGGTTGGAAATTCAAGCAAAACACAAGAATACAAAGAAAGGGGCGGGCAATCCATGAAAGCAATTGTGGGGGATTGTAACTTAGTTGCTGGTGACATTTTTTGTAAGGTATATGGTCAGGATTTTAAAAATTTGAGAATGACTATTGGTGGACAACAGGATTTGAAAGAAATGGCATGCATGCCACGTATGTGCTGCTAAATCTGCCATGCAGCTTCCATCGAATCCGCCATGTGATTTCTACTAAATCTGCCATGGCGCAGATTTTCCGTTTTCAGACCACGCATTTTGTTTCTGTTTTTTGACATGCTAATCTATTGAAAAATGGCAACTGGGTACATTATAAGCATGAAACCGTAGGTGCCATGTGAATTCACCTATAGTTGCCATGCGTAATGAAAATGCAGTTGTCATGTGGAATGATATATAGTTGCCATGTGCGACAAAACTACAGTTGCCATGATTTATGAACTGCATTTGCCATGTTAAATAAACTGTGTTTGCCATGTTATATGTTATGCAGTTGCCATGTCAAATATCATGCAGTTGCCATGTCAAATATCATGCAGTTGGCAAAAAAACAAAAAAAGATTACTTTCACTAACCGTGTCTGATCAACTATATTTGCCATGTTTTCAGGCATCAAAGTCACATTCAAACACCCAACTGGTACTACCAACCACAAACACATAAATACTACTGAACATAAACGTAGCTGCTGTCAGACCTAAGTAGGTTCACATCCACACATATATTACAAAAATATTCAATGCCACTCACACGCCACCAATATATTCTTGACTACGGGAGGGTTGCAGTCATAACATAGTACACAGACATAGTTTTAAAAGAACAAGTTGATACCTTACATTCATCAGCCACAGAATGTAAGGTAGGCGCGCAGTATGGAGCGCCACATGATCACTTGTACTTCTTGTTGGCTTTTTTGACAGCTTCCTCAATGAACTCTCGTGCGTTGTCCCACTTGTTGAAATCTTCATTCATCAACCAGTTCCATGTGTATATTTTGCGAAGCTCAACAACCATTGCAACTATGATTACAGGGACCCGTCGGCCTTCCCACTTAGCAAGGTATTCCAACATCTGAAACCCGCAGTCATGCCTATAAAAGAAAAAGAACCCGGTCAACTCAAGAGAACTGACAAAAATCATAAACTTTGATGCACATGTGACAAAAGGTTTAGGATTGGTGTGGAGGGCACATGAAAAAGATAGTAATTACCGGTTTCCTTACTTCGTAATCTCGACATACTCGATTGGAAAATGATTGATCTGGACCTTTGAGTTTTCATAGTGACGGGTCCATGTCTCTTTGAGGTTGTTGATGAAGAATTCAACATGTGTAGTAAGATCTGCATCAGCTTCTGAACGCATTGAATCAAACACCTCAAATCGTTGGTTCTTCAGGTCAAGGCAAATCACGTAGTGGTGACCACACTTGTCATGTGGGTCAGCCAGCTCCTGGAACATGGGAAACAGTACCTGCAAGTAAAATAAAAGGAAAAGAAAAAGCAGATTTCACATCAAAAACAACAAAGATGTAGTTGGAAAAATGATATGTAAAGATATTGCCGGATGCAGTAAGAGGTACATGAATGACAAAGCAACAAGTGACCAAAAATACGCCAACAGAGAATGTTTATTTGCCATGTGTAATTAAAAGAAGTTGCCATCCATGTATGAACAAAGTTGCCCAGTATTTTAATTGAAGTTGCCACATAAGTTACATTAAAAAACAGTCAAACTTATTTTACGTGGCAGTTGTTGCCACATGAAAACACTTGTCACAAAGAAGTATGTAGCACACGTGTGAAGCATAGCTACTAACAAAACATAGCATGTGAAAAAAGATGTGCAAACAAGAAGGAACACTCACACATTTCTTTAGTGTGAGCTTGAAATCACCATGCGTGGCAAAATTCTTCCTCGGGATTTTATGGTGGAAGTCACCATCCCATATTTTGTAGGTCGCACTGTACTGCATGATCGCTTTATCGGGACAAATATCCATATGCCTATTGATGAAGTCAATCCCACATGCAACTACATTGTTCGACATTTTGCCAAGTGGCCTCAACTCGGCAAGATCACCCAGGTCAACGTACGTCGCATCACATTGTATGACTTTGGTTCTGTCCAAACATGAGCTGTATGAAAATGATATAACATGAAAGAATCATGTCTACTAATTAAAATAAAAAAATAAAATGTAAAAAAAGCATGGCTGGAATAGCAAAGGAAAAAATAATAAGAGAAAAGCAAGTGAGGGGTTATGTGGTGTGGACGTTATGCTTTCAGCTGCTTCATGTGCTTGCTGTTGGACCTCGCATTTCCAAAACACTTGACAATATCATACAGATGGTTCTTCTCCTTTGTGGCATTGACTTCGGGCTCATAGTCATCCGTGGGGGGTGCGTGAACTACCCTATGCCGCCTCACAAATCCAGGGGTGGCACTTCTAATGGTATCCTCGGATACCGACTCAGCAGGCACGTTAGAACTTGATTGCCCCTGACCCCGTGAGGACCTCCTATTCAATGCTTCATCCTCAATCCCGCGGTAAGTGGCATCAAGTGACATCGAAATCTCCTCACGGGTGGCTGCCAGGATCAAAACAGTGGGTTAGGATACTTGGAAACAAACAAGTTATTGTGAAAAAAGGATGCATAATATGAAATGTAGGTGCAAAAATAGCGAGTTGCCATGTGGAGACAACTCCAGTTGCCTTGTGTAGTGCACTGTAGTTGCCATGCGGCAACAACTTCAGTTGCCAAGTATATTGAACTGAATTTGCCATGTTGCAACAACTCCAGTTGCCATGTGCTTGGCGAATGGAATTGCAACATGGCAACAAACTGTAGGTGCCGTGTTGCAGCCACTCCAGCTGCCATGTGCATCAGATCAAATTTGCCATCACCAGTGACAAACCAAAAAAAGCTTGTGACAAATGTCAGACTAAAAAATGTAGAAACCAAAACGATAAACACACAAAAAATGTACCTTGCACTATCACCTCTGCAAACTTCACAGCCTTCCTGCCATCAACCATTGGTTGCGCCATCATTGGGGCCATGCCTGTCGGGAAAGCAAAGGCAACTGGCAGAAGATCTTGCGCCACTGGTTCATCTTGATTGTGATCGATGCCAAGGCTACAACTCGATGGGTTGAAGGCCATTGCGTGCCTCTCCTCCCTACCACCCGGATCATGAACGAGTTGTCCAGCAGAATCCAGGGGTGATAGATTACCAAACATTTCTGCCTCATATGCTGCAGTATCATAAGGCTTATTAGTAGGGCGGGGCATGCTGCCAGCGGTATCATTCACAACTTTCTTGCCAATCTTCTTGTTTGGGTTGTACGGGACACCAATGTTGACTGGGAGCTTAGAAGTGCGCAGATTTAAGCTAGGGTTCTCCACGGTGGTGAAGACACAGTCTGCTCCAGACGTTCACCTCCGTTAGTCGTGCCTGGCTTGCTGCGTGCGTCGGTTGTACTCCGGACTTCCGTTTTCTCCATAACATTGCATTTGGCAGGTGATGGGAACATTGTGGAAGCAGGCACATAACCAGAGTCATCTATGCTGCTCCTACTTACATCATGTGCGTTGGGTATGTCTGCACGTTGCTTGCGGGGCTTACGACGCCTAGGTCGAAGACCAGCTCGCGCAACGGTCGCCATAGTAACCTCTGGGCCACATTGAGGGAGTCCTGGATTAGGGGGTCCTCGGACAGCCGGACTATATGCTTATGCCGGACTGTTGGACTATGAAGATACAAGATTGAAGAATTCGTCCCGTGTCCGGGTGGGACTCTCCTTTGCGTGGAAGGCAAGCTTGGTGATTCGGATATGTAGATTCCCTTCTCTGTAACCGACTTTGTATAACCCTAGCCCCCTCCAGTGTGTATATAAACCGGAGGGTTTAGTCCGTAGGACAAGAACAACAATCATAATCATAGGCTAGCTTCTAGGGTTAGCCTCTACGATCTCGTGGTAGATCAACTCTTGTAATACTCATATCATCAAGATCAATCAAGCAGGAAGTAGGGTATTACCTCCATCGAGAGGGCCCGAACCTGGGTAAACATCGTGTCCCCCGCCTCCTGTTACCATTAGCCTTAGACGCACAGTTCGGGACCCCCTACCCGAGATCCGCCGGTTTTGGCACCAACATTGGTTCCACTGTGTCGTCACCATAAGGCTTGATGGCTCGTTCAATCATCTACAAGGACGCAACCGAGGGTGAGGTTTTCCTTCCCAGACAGATCTTCGTATTCGGCGGCTTCGCACTGCGGGCCAACTCGCTTGGCTATCTAGAGCAGATCGATAGCTACGCCACTGGCCGTCGGGTCAGGTTGGAAGCCTGAACTACACTACCGACATCCACGGAGACTTGATCTTCGACGGATTCAAGCCCATGACAGGTGCACCCTACAGCCGCGATGAGCGTGCCTTAGATCTGCCATCGGACGGTGATCAGGAGATCACACCTGCGGCTACCCTGGCTCTAAATCCGGAGCAGATCACGTCGTTGGAGGACGGGTGGATGGACCCCGCACGGAGTCCGCACACTCAGCGGCGATAGAGCCGAACACCGATCTCACCTCCAAGGAGGTCTGTGTCTCGGGCCATAGGCTCCGAACCGCGTACATCCGTGCCCATTGTCCCTAACTGGGCGCTGATCATGGAGTTTAGCTCTGCGGATATCTTTCAGCATTCGCCCTTGGGCGACATGCTAGATTCATTAAAGTCTCTCTCCCTATCAGAGGACTCCCCGCCGAACTATGTCTGGCTCGAGTGGGAAGCGGACGACGAAGGAATTTGTTACCCACCCACCACCCACTTAATAGCCATTGTCGATGACTTAACCAACATGCTTGTTTTTGACTCCGAAGATATCGATGGTATGGACGACGATGCCGGAGAAGAACAGGAACCACTGCCCACAGGGCGCTGGACAACCACCTCATCGTATGACATATACATGGTGGATGCACCCAGTGAAAACAATGGCGAGGATGCAACAAAGGGTAATCCTCCTGAGAAGCAACCAAAGCGCCAATGTCAGCGGCGCCGCTCTAAACCCTGCCATAGCAAAAGCAATGATACCAGCTCAAGAAAGAATAACACCCCGGACGACGCAGAAAACGATAACCCCGCAGATCCAGCGATAGAGCAGGACGAACAAGGAGACGGCTAACACAGTCTAGGGCCGCTGTCCGATCACAGCGATGCCGAAGACAAAGCTTATAAACCTGTCCCCGAAGAGGAGAATAGTCCGGATGATGATACATGCATCATCCCGTAAAAATAGTTGGAACAAGAGCATCTCCACAATACACTTATTGCCACAGCGAGGAGCTTAAAGAAGCAGAAGCAACGGCTTAAAGCCGCGTAGGATACACTCAACCAAAGATGGAATGAAGTGCTCGACACCGAGGAAAAATACGGCAGTGATCGCCAAACAAAGAGTTATCCAAAACGCAAGCTGCTGTCCGAATTCGACGATGAGGCAATCGTGCCCATACTGCCAAAAAACAATACGGTCGATCTGCCAGACCGACCACCTCGTGGCCAAGACAGAGATGCTGATAACTCCAAACACAAATCAGCACCCCCTCCTAGTAAAGTAAAGGAGGTTGCAGGCAAGTACCAGGAACACGACCTACGTGAGCACCTGGACAAAAGAGCCGGCATAACCAGGTCCATCTATGGATCTAGGAATCATGTACCTATGCAGGACCACGACCTCAAAACCGATTATACTGGTCGACCACCAGTTCGGAATCAGCACCGAACACTACAACCGTTGGACCCATGCCACGAGACAGCCAAGTACAAGGGTGCCGCACACCCCCTGTGCTTCACCGATGAGGTGCTGGATCATGAATTTCCAGAGGGGTTTAAACCCGTAAACATCGAGGCATACGACGGAACGACAAACCCTGCGGTCTGGATTGAGGACTTTATTCTTCACATCCATATGGCTCGAGGAGATGATCTCCACGCCATCAAATACCTGCCCCTCAAGCTCAAAGGACCAGCTCGGCACTGGCTGAAAAGCCTCCCCGAAAATTCTATCGGAAGCTGGGAGGAGCTCGAGGATGCTTTCAGGGAAAATTTCCAAGGGACTTATGTCCGACCTCCGGATGCACAGAATTTGAGTCACATAATCCAACAACTCGAAGAGTCAGCCCGAAAGCTTTGGAACAGGTTTCTCACCGAAAAGAACCAAATCGTGGACTGTCCGGATGCTGAAGCCCTAGCAGCTTTCAAACACAGTATCCGGGACGAATGGCTTGCCAGACACCTCGGCCAGGAAAAGCCAAGGGCGATGGCAGCCCTAACAACCCTTATGACCCGCTTTTGCACGGGCGAAGATAGCTAGTTGGCCCGCAGCAGCACCAGCAATCCAGGCACATCCGAAATTAGGTATGGCAATGGAAAACCATGACGCAGTAAAAACAAAGGTTGAAATAGTGAAGACAACCCGGATAATATGCGATAAACGCCGGATTCAGGGGCTCTCGATCCGCTCAACAGAAAAAGCCATTCAAAGGCAACAGAGATGGTCCGTCCAGCCTAAATAAAATCCTAGACAGGTTCTGTCAGATTCATGGCACCCCCGACAAACCTGCAAATCACACCAACAGAGAATGTTGGGTCTTCAAGCAGGCCAGCAAGTTAAACGCCAAACACAAAGGGAAGGAGCCGCCAAGCGAAGATGAGGACGAATCTCGCCAGCCGAACACTGGGAGGCAGAAAAGATTTCCACCGGAGGTCAAAACAGTGAACATGATTTACGTCACCCACGTCCCAAAGAGGGAGCGCAAGCGCGCACTCCGAGACGTATACGCTGTAGATCCCGTCGCCCCCAAATTCAATCTATGGTCGGCCTGCCCGATCACTTTCGACCGCAGGGATCATCCGACTAGTATCCATCACTGGGGTTCGGCTGCTTTAGTTCTTGACCTAATAATCGACGGATACCACCTTGCCCGAGTCCTCATGGACAGCGGCAGTAGTCTCAATCTGATATATCAGGACACTGTCCGCAAGATGGGGATAGACTCGTCAAGAATCACCCAAAGCAATACTACCTTTAAAGGAGTAATACTAGGCGTAGAGGCCCGCTGCATGGGCTCTCTAACGTTGGAAGTTGTATTCGGTTCCCCAATAACTTTCACAGCGAAGAACAAATCTTCGACATTGCTACATTCCGAAGTGGCTATCACGCACTACTCTGAAGAACAGCTTTCGCTTGTTTCAATGCCGACCCGCACTATGCTTACCTCAAACTCAAGATGTCCGGTCCACGTGGCGTCATTACAATAAGTGGAAACACGGAACGCTATCTTCATATGGAAGAATATGTGGCGGCTCTTGTAGCCGGACCACAGAATGGCCTTTCCAATCTGAGCACATCATCAGTCTTCAAGGCCACGGACACAGCTAGACGTGTCCAGCGCACACCTAGGTGTAGCAGCTTGGATAAACATGAACCTGATCAATGGATACACGCCCATATGGGTGCTAGGGGCTGCCCGCATATACAAGGGCCCATAGTTTGGCTTGACCCCACTAATACTCAACAAATTGAACGTTCATGGTTCATTACAAATCACCAACTCGTCGCACGGTCACACCAGATTCTTTCACCTGGTTTTTTTTCTTTTTTTATAGATGACCATCATGCTACACCCTTCAAGGATACTGCACAACAAAGACAAAGGCGTAGACATGCAGCAGGGCCTCGTTCAAAGGTTTCTTTCTTAGATTAAGACCCTGTGTAAACCTTTTTATTGTCTTTTGTTGGCTCATACCCTCCTGGCATTTAAAATGACCAAGAGGGATACCGGCGTTATTGGCAAACTTATCATTCGCCACACTAAAATAAAAGTTACAAAGGCAGCAGCCAGTGTGTTTTTGAGATCTATGCTCTCACCACAGGCGCTCCTTCGTCACGCCGGATCGACGCTCGTACCTTGAAATCCAAGGCTCACTATCGAGGGCTGTACTCAGCCCAGTATATGTTGTATAAGTCCGAACACCTTCGGGAGTGTTCGGCGTCGTGTATTTGGTCTTATATGCATCAGCTCTGAATCATGTCTTTGGTCAAATGTTGGGTTTGCCCGGCTCCTTGGTTTTGCTACCTTACGTTCCGTTTTTTCGGCTAAGGCAGCCAAAGGAGAACCACTACGATTGTGCCCTGGTTCATCCGGATGAGCACCTCAGTAGAGAAAGCTGAAAACTGACTGTCATGATACAGCGAGAGACTGGTCAACCACCCGATGACTCAGCGGAATCTTTGGGATTCCTCCGCCTTAACGAAGGACCGGTTTCCCGGTCACATATTATCAGATTTCGGGTTCCGGCAGACCCTCAAGATTCAAACTCTGGGGTGCGCGCGGAGATCACACCTCCTACCTACTCACGTCTCGTCGCCTCGCAAAGGATCTAAACTACACGAAGAACAACACAAGGGACACGAGGTTTATACTAGTTCGGGCCACCATTGTGGTGTAATACCCTACTCTAGTTTGTGGTGTGGTGGATTGCCTCAAGGGCTGATGATGAACAATACGAAGGAAGAACTACCTCACGAGGGAAGGAGTTCTTCTGGAGGTGATGCCTCTTGGGAAGGATTGAATCCGGATCCCTTTCTACTATGGTGGCTAGCCCTATTTATAGAGAGAGGCCCTGGTCCTCTTCCCAAATATTAAGCGGGAAGGACGCCAACAATTGGCCATTTTGAAGGGGAACATCTAGTACACTTATCCTGACTAAAGTTGGTCCTCGCCTGCCAAAGACTCTGACGATGACGCCGGCTTGGGCTCCACGATGACCTCCATCCTGTCGTTCTGCTGGTCTTGGTCTTGTTGCACCGAAATGGTTGCCTTTGCTTAATACCCTTGCCTGCGCTTGCCCCCTTTCACCAAAGAGGAAACGAGGACTCTGCGCAGGCCGGCGCCCACCTGGCGCCCGCCTGGCTTTCGGTCGTCATGGCTTGCGTCACAGGCACCTCATGAGGTACCCTGCCTTGACCTCTCCGCCTCCTCGCGAGCCAGCCTAACGAGGTTGTGCCTGAGGAAGCTTCCTATCATCCGCCCCGCGAGGCTTGGCCCCTCGCGAGGGTCTTGAGCATGTGTTGATGAAGATGGGTCATACTGGGCCACTCCTTGAGCCACGCCGCAGGCCGTAGGCAGGCAAGTCTGGGTACCCCCGTTCCCAGAACACCGACAGTAGCCCCCGGGCCCAAGGAGCGCCCGGACTTGACTTAGCAGAGAAGCGAAGGGGCAAGTGCGAAGCACCGCGGGCCCCAACAGCCTGCGGCCTCGGGCGCTGCGTGGCGGTTGATTGGACGTGGGCGTCCCTGCTTCCCCACGGTGCCTCGGCAACTGCGCGACTTTACAAGTCCCTGCATGCAAAACGGGTCATGATTACCTGTGATCGTGGAGGCCGGCGGTTGGCCTCCCCCTGCTATATGTACAGAACGGCGCAAGCCCTTCCAGTCCATCCCTTCAGGCTACTCCCCTTCTTCTTCCCGGCCGCTCATCATCCCCATGGCTCCGCCGAAGAGGCTCTCGGCCGTGGAGAAAGGAAAGGCTCGCCAGGAAGGGCCTGGCTCCCCCCGACCAAGCGTGGTCGGGGCCGCCCTCGCAAGCACCCTACGGCCCCCGCTGCGGCTTCCTGTGGTCGTGGAAGCAGTCCTCTGCGCGGCGGTGGGCGCCCGGCTACCGACGAGAGGCACGCCGCGGCTGCATGACCCCCCAGGCCACGTTCCCGCTCGGCAGAGGTGCTGCCGGAGTTCGTTGTGTGATCGGCGGACCCGACCGGCACCTGGCTCCATCTCCCCCGCTTCTTTGTGGGTGAACTTCCGGCTGGTGCCCCGGGCGGCCTTTGGCTTCAGGCGGATGGTTGCTGCAGCAGGGCCTCCTGGGCCACGCTGGTGGTCTCTGCCACTAGGGAGGCGGCCCTGACCCGCGGCTGGCAAATGTTTGCCCGCGTGCACGGCCTGAGCCGACGGTGCACTCTGCACTTCAAGTTCGACGGCGATGCCACCCTCTACGTGAGGGTGTTCGGGGAAGACGGCCGCCGCGCTGGATGCTGCCCCGAAGACGATGACCGCGGCTGTGCGCCCAACCCCTGCGTTGATCGGGATGCAGGTGGTGGGAGGCGCGTGCGCAGCGGTGCCCGAGGCCCGCCAAGCTTTGGTGACTCTTCATCGGATGACAGCTCCTCCAGCGGTGGTCGCGACCATCCCCCTCGCCATCGCGACCGCCTGGGAGAGGGCTGCGGGTCGGCCCGCCACCGTGCCTCAGTGAAGCGGGAGACGGAATCCAGCTGAGCTTCGGAGGCAGTGCGAGCCCTTGCCGAGAGTTGATGCCGGGCAAGTCGCGCCCATTTTGCTTTTCTTTCTTCCCTGCGCAAAAAAGAAGGTAGTCTGGTGCCCCACAGGGGCGTGTTGAACTGCTGCTGTTTAATTATTGTGCCGTTTCTACTGTTTCTGTGCTATGTTTTCGTTCCGCGTGTTTATGTGTGGAAATTACTTAGCTTGGGGGAAGCTCGTCATGGTCTTCGCCTCCTAAGGCTAGGGCATCACCCTGCGCCTTATGTCCTGCAGGGGTTAGTCAGTAGGGGTAGTCTCCAGCCTTGGTAGCAGGGACGACCAACCCAGGTCCCGTGATCGCGTCGCGATGCCCGTGGGGCATGGACTGGGAGGGGTGCGCCCGCAGCGGACTCGGATAGGGAAGTTCCAAACCACCGGGGCAGAAAACACTCGCGAGGGTGCCCATGTTCCTCCCTCATGAGACTTGTGCGAGAGAAAACGAAGCAAACAAGTGAAACAGATGAGGGGTCGCGGGCTAGAAACGGTAACAACTTCAATAAAACTTCAAATAGGAACAAACAAACCAACTGCAGAAAACAAATGAAAAAAGCTGCGTCCGGCACCTAATCTAGTCTTCGACGTCTTCTCACCAGCGCGGAGCTAAGTGCTGCCACTGGGCGTGGGGGGGAGCCCCCAAGGCCTGAGGGCGGCACTCCGGAGACTCCGGGGCGTGTACAGCCCAATCATTATTATGTGAGAGTGTCATGGGCGGCGAGCTTCACAGGCACCGGGCCTTTTCCAAAATGCAGCAACTTCACAGGCATTCGCCTTCTTCACAGGTACCGGGCCTTTTCCAAAACGCAGCAACTTCACAGGCATTCGCCTTCTTCACACGCACCGGGCCTTTTCCAAAACGCAGCAACTTCACAGGCATTTGCCTTCTTCACAGGCACCGGGCCTTTTCCAAAACGCAGCAACTTCACAGGCATTCGCCTTCTTCACAGGCACCGGGCCTTTTTCAGGGGTAAAATCTTCGAAGATGTTGAATGTTCCACGCTTTCTGGACGGGCACCCCCTCCTGGGTCTCCAAGCACGCGGAGCCGGGCCTAGAAACATGAACAACCTTGAATAGGCCCTCCCACATGGGAGAGAGCTTATGCAGCCCCTCCCTGGAGAGAACCCGTCTGAGCATGAGGTCCCCTACCTCAAGAGTCCTGGGGCGGATGTTGCGGCAGTGGTATCGCCGCAGTGCTTGTTGGTACCTTGCTGCTCGTAGCGCTGCTTCTCGACGGCGCTCCTCCCCCAGCACGAGATCTGTCCCCCGCATGGCATCCTGCTGCACCTCGTCGAACGCCAGGACCCGTGCGGAACGACGCCTGACCTCGTGAGGGAGAACGGCTTCGGCTCCATAAACCAGAAAGAACGGGGTCTCGCCAGTCGGCTTGGTCGCGATCGTGCGGATAGACCACAACACGGATTGGAGCTCGTCGTACCAGCCCCTGCCCCAGGCTTCCAGCTTCTTCCTGAAGGTCCTGGTTTTGAGGCCCCTCAGAACCTCCGCGTTGGATTGCTCAGCCTGGCCGTTGCTCTGGGGGTACGCCACCGAGGCGTAGCATATCTGCGTTCCAATGTTAGCATGGTATGTTTTGAAGAGATTGCTGGTGAACTGCGAACCGTTGTCGGTGATAATGCGGTTAGGCCCCAAATCGGCTCACGAGGCCCTTGATGAACTTGACTGCCGAGCCCGCGGGTATGGTGCGGACGGCTTCCACCTCGGCCAACTTGGTGAACTTGTCCATGGCGACGTAGAGGTAGCGGTAGCCCCCTGGCGCCCGAGGGAACGGGCCCAGGATGTCTAGCCCCCAAACTGCGAACGGCCATGAGAGGGGTATGGTCTGCAGTCCCCCCGCCGGCTGGTGGATCTGCTTGGCGTGGAATTGGCAGGCCTCACAAGCCTTCACCAGCTCAACGGCGTCATTGAGCGTTGTGGGCCAGTAGAACCCGCTGCGAAATGCCTTGCCAACGAGGGTCTGTGAGGATGAGTGGTGCCCACAGTCTCCATCGTGTATGTCTGCCAGCAGCTCCTTCCCTTGCTCTCTGGGAATGCAACGCAGGGACACGTCGTTCGGCCGCCTTCGGTAGAGCTCCCCATCCTTGACGCTGTAGGCCGTGGCCTACCGTGCCATGCGCTCCGCGTCCTCCTCCTCCTCCGACAGAGTCCCTTGCGTCAAGTAGACCTTGAATTCTGCCATCCAGCATTCTTCCTGAGGCTCCAACGCCAGAAGCAGGCGTCCCCCCGAGGCCGGGGCGCAGGCCGAGGCTCCCGAGGCAGGTGGCTGAGGGAGTTCCTCCCTAGGTTGCGCTGTGCTTGATAACGTCGGTGTCGCCGAGGGTTTGAAGAGTCGCTCCTCGAAGACGCCAGGCTCCTGAGGTAGCTGCCTGGATGCCCTCTTGGCGATGTCGTCAGCCTCTTGATTGCTACCACGAGGCACATGCTGCAGCTCCAGCCCCCAAAATTGTTTCTCCATCTTGCGGACCTTTGCGAGGTACACTTCCATGTGCTCATCCTTTGGCTTGTACACTTTGTTGGAGAAGTTGATGAGGAGTTGCGAGTCACCCTTGATGGTGATTCGTTTTACTCCCAAGGCGATGGCTGCCCTCAAGCCCGCTATCAGGCCCTCATATTCTGCAATGTTGTTAGAGCCCTTCTCCCCATGCTGGAAACAGAGTTGCACGGCATAGTAAAGCTTGTCCTGAGTGGGGGATATGAGCACTGCACCAGCCCCTGCGCCCTGCCGTGCGAATGCTCCATCGAAGTACATCACCCAACCATCCGACGCTTCACTCCCTGGGGAGAGCGACCGGTCCTCGCCTAGTTTGAGCCCTGGCGCCTTTGTCCATTCCGCCATGAAATCTGCGAGCGCAACCCCCTTAATGACCCTGGTAGTGCTGAATTCTAGCTGGAATGCTTGCAGTTTGATGTTCCATTCGACAACCCTCCCCGCTGAATTGGGGCTCCTGAGTACCCTTTCCAGGGGGTAGGCTGAGACGACCTTGATGGGATGGCTTTGAAAGTAGTGCTGCAGCTTGCGCGAGGCTACCAGCAGTGCGAGGAGGAGCTTCTGAGGCATTGGGTACCGTGCCCTGGCATCCCGCAGCACCGTACTGACGAAGTACACCGGGTACTCGACGAGATTGAGGGTGCTGGCGCGGCCCTCGTCCTTGGTCGCTTGAAGGAGCCTCGTCCGCTCCTGGTGCGCTCTCTTGGCGGGGCTGATCTTTCTCTACTGTGGTCATGGTCTCTGTGAGGCCGTTCGGGCCCTGTTCTGCCTCGGCCGGGAGTGCGGCGACGGCCGAGGCCTGACGCTCCTTTCGGACTGCTACCAGGGCTGCATTGGCGGAATAAGGGGTGGCTGCAAGGTAGAGCACCAGAGGCTCTCGGGGGCGAGGGGCCACCATCACCGGGGGGCTAGTAAGGTACCTCTTGAGGTCTTGGAATGCTTTGTCGGCCTCTTTAGTCCATTCGAAGGGGCCTTTCTTCTTCATCAGCTTGAAGAAAGGCAGCGCTCGCTCTCCCAGCTTGGAGATGAAACGTCCTAAAGCGGTTACGCGCCCGGTGAGATTTTGCATTTCCCTGAGGGTTTTTGGCGGGCTCATGTCCTCGACTGCCTTGACCTTCTCTGGGTTATCCTCAATGCCCCTGTGTGATACGAGGAATCCTAGGAGCTTGCCCGAGGGGACTCCAAACACACACTTCTCTGGGTTGAGCCGCAGGTCCACTTCACTGAGGCTCGCGAAGGTTTCTTCCAGGTCCTGTATCAGGGTCTTCGCCTCCCGAGACTTCACCACAATGTCATCAACGTAAGCTTCAGTGTTCTCCCGAGCTGTTGCCCCAGAGCGATGTGCATTAGCCGCTGGAAGGTCGCGCCCGCATTGCGCAACCCGAACGGCATGCAGGTATAGCAGTATACCCCACATGGGGTTAGGCAGGCCATTTTCTCCACGTCCTCCACCGCCATTTTGATCTGATGATAGCCCGAGAAGGCATCCAAGAAGAAGAGCAGGTCACACTCGTCGCCCCCGGCCTTGAGGACGGCCTCCTCGTATGCCAGCAGGAAGGCCAGCGGATCCGCCATGCCATTATAGCGCGGTGGCATCTCTGGCTAGAACTTGTGCGGCCACTGCACCTGCCGCAAGGCGGGGGCCAAGGCTCGGAGCCCCTGGCCCCAGTGCTGGGGCTGGCAGCCGGAGCGGGCGGTGCATTGCCCATCATGTGGGCGAAGCGCGGTGTTGGTGGAGAGCGGGTCGGCGGAAGGGAAAGCTCCCGCGCACCCCTACCTGGCGCGCCAAATGTCAGATTTCGGGTTCCGGCAGACCCTCAAGGTTCGAACTATGGGGTGCGCGCGGAGATCACACCTCCTACCTACTCACGTCTCGTCGCCTTGCAAAGGATCTAAACTACACGAAGAACAACACAAGGAACACGAGGTTTATACTAGCTCGGGCCACCATTGTGGTGTAATACCCTACTCTAGTTTGTGGTGTGGTGGATTGCCTCAAGGGCTGATGATGAACAATACGAAGGAAGAACTACCTCACGAGGGAAGGAGTTCTTGTGGAGGTGATGCCTCTTGGGAAGGATTGAATCCGGATCCCTTTCTACTGTGGTGGCTAGCCCTATTTATAGAGCGAGGCCCTGGTCTTCTTCCCAAATATTGAGCAGGAAGGGCGCCAACAATTGGCCATTTTGAAGGGGAACATCTAGTACACTTATCCTGACTAAAGTTGGTCCTCGCCTGCCAAAGACTCTGACGATGACACCGGCTTGGGCTCCACGATGACCTCCATCCTGCCGTTCTACTGGTCTTGGTCTTGTTGCACCGAAATGGTTGCCTTTGCTTGATACCCTTGCCTGCGCTTGCCCCCTTTGCACCAAAGAGGAAACAAGGACTCTGCGCAGGCCGATGCCCGCCTGGCGCCTGCCTGGATTCGGTCATCATGGCTTGCGTCACGGGCACCTCATGAGGTACCCCGCCTTGATCTCTCCGCCTCCTCGCGAGCCAGCCTGATGAGGCTGTGCCTGAGGAAGCTTCCTGTCGTCCGCCCCATGAGGCTTGGCCCCTCGCGAGGGTCTTGAGCATGTGTTGATGAAGATGGGTTGTACTGGGCCACTCCTTGAGCCACGCCATAGGCCGTAGGCAGGCAAGTCTGGGTACCCCCGTTCCCAGAACGCCGACACGTATGTACACGCACCGTTTTCTGATAAATGCGAGCATACCAGGGGCTATATAGTAGCCCCACCGTCAAACTCCTATGGCTAAGTGAAAGTGTTAAAGCTATATAGTCCGATTGCCTCGTTCCCCGCACTATCACCTCCTTAATGGACCAAGATGTTGGATCAAGTGTGATTACATGCTTTTCCAAACACCCCCGTGTTATACGCGATGGGGCTGAAGTGGACGACTGCAGACTTTCAGGTTAAGATACATATATACATTAAACGGCCGCGTAGGAGGCACTACAATACTTTACGGGCAAAAGTATAAATATATCCTTTATTATCAATAGCATTGTTCTTACAACCAAAATACATGTCACTCGAACATGGTATTCTTTGAGCACTGAGCCTCTATTAAACGGGCACCTTCTAAGACTTCTTCAAAATAGTGCTCGGGCGAGTCCTGGCCCCCGGGCAGACCCCTGGTTGCAATATGAGTGGCCTCCATTTTCGCCCAATATGTCTTAACACGGGCAAGAGCCATCCGCACACCCTCTATGCACGCGACATCTTGATAGCATCGATATGCGACACAACACGAAGAAATCGTTGCACCAACCCAAAATAACTATCCAGACTTGGTTCCTTCGGCCACAGGTGATCCACGATAGCCCTCATGGCAAGCCCGGATAACCTATGGAGCTCAGCCCATTCGGCCATTTGCTCGTTCAACAGCAGCGGACGCCTCAGAGTATTGAACTGTGACCAGAATAAACTTTCTGTTTCATGATCTTCTTGATCTTGGAAATACTGTGTCACGTCGGCAGCACTCTTTGATAAATCTAAGTATGCGTCAGGAGAACTCCACAATTGATCGAGATGGGCATACTTTGGATCGCCGAATTTAGTTCGCAGTAAAAAGGGCTTCCCAGCCGCGATCTCACCAGCTTGCCGGAGCTCCTCCCGAACCGCTCTAATCTCAGAGCGAGTTTCCTTTGCTGCTTGCAAGGCCTTCTCAAGGTCAGCCCTTTTTACTTGATTCTCTTTTTTCAGAAGCTCATATCGGCTAGAGGCCTCTTGTAGCTCCAGGGCCATATTGGCCATTCTATCCTCACTCCAGCGATGGGCAGCCTGTTCGGTTTTCCATTCACTAGCTGCCTTCTTAGCAGCCGCATTGCTTCTCCTGGCTTGCTCCTTGGCCTGGGCAAGCTCAGCCCGAAGGGTCTCCACGGCGGCAGCACCATCTGCAGTAAAGGCTTATTTTAAATCCTAGCATCATACTCTCATTCACATTCGCTGCCTCCCAAAAATACATACCTTGTGCCTCGTCAAGCCGCTTGTTGACAAGCGTGATGTCCTCATCCACCAAATTAAGTTGTCGCTTTAGTTCGGCAAATTCAGCAGACTGGGTAACAACCGGGGCTGCAGTAGCCTGCGTACGAAATTGGCAAAATCATCACCTGAGATTATTTCTATTTTTGATCCTCTGATCGCCTCGTTTGAGGTTGTGACGGCCCTGATTCAATTGTACACTAATCATGCACGCAAATGTGTATGATCAAGACCAGGGACTCACGGGAAGATATCACAACACAACTCTAAAAGTAAAATAAGTCATACAAGCATCATATTACAAGCCAGGGGCCTCGAGGGCTCGAATGCAAGTGCTCGAACATCAATGAGTCAGCGGAAGCAACAATATCTGAGTACAGAATAAGTTAAACAAGTTTGCCTTAAGAAGGCTAGCACAAACTGGGATACAGATCGAAAGAGGCGCAGGCCTCCTGCCTGGGATCCTCCTAAACTATTCCTAGTCGTCGTCAGTGGCCTGCACATAGTAGTAGGCACCTCCAGTGTAGTAGGAGTCGTCGTTGATGGTGGCGTCAAGCTCCTGGGCTCCAGCATCTGGTTGCGACAACCAGGTAGAATGGAAGGGGGGAAAGAGGGAGAAAAGCAACTGTGAGTACTCATCCAAAGTACTCACAAGCAAGGATCTACACTACATATGCATGAGTATATGTGTAAAGAGGCAATATCGGTGGGCTGAACTGCAGAATGCCAGAATAAGAGGGGGATAGCTAGTCCTATCGAAGACTACGCTTTTAGCAGCCTCCGTCTTGCAGCATGTAGAAGAGAGTAGATTGAAGTCCTCCAAGTAGCATCGCATAGCATAATCCTACCCAGCGATCCTCCCCTCGTTGCCCTGTGGGAAAGCAATCACCGAGATGTCTCTGGAACTTGTCTGGATGTGTTTTATTAAGTATCTGGTTCTAGTTGTCATAAGATCAAGGCACAACTCCAAGTCGTCCTGTAACCGAAGATCACAGCTATTCGAATAGATTAACTTCCCTGTAGGGGTGCACCACATTTCCCAACACGCTCGATCCCTCTGGCCGAACACACTTTCTTGGGTCATGCCCGGCCTCGGAAGATCAACACGTCGCAGCCCCACCTAGGCACAACAGAGAGGTTAGCACACCGGTCTAAGTCCTATGCGCGTAGGGGTCTGGGCCCATCGCCCATTGCACACCTGCATGTTGCATGGGCGGCCGGAAGTAGACCTAGCCCCCTTAATACAAGAGCAGGCTTACGGTCCAATCCGGCACGCGCCACTCAGACACTGACGTCACGAAGGCTTCGGCTGATACCACGACGTCGAGTGCCCATATCTGTTCCCGCGTAGTTGGTTAGTGCGTATAGGCCAGTGGCCAGACTCAGATCAAATACCAAGATCTCGTTAAGTGTGTTATTTTGAAGTAACCGCGAAAGCCGACCAGGGCCAGGCCCACCTCTCGCCTAGGTGGTCTCAACCTGCCCTGTCACTCCGCCACAAAGTAACAGTCGGGGGCCGTCGAGAACCCAGGCCCACCTCTACCGAGATGGAGCCACCTGTCCTTACAGCCCCCATATCCGAATCACTTGCGGGTACTCTACGAGCTGACCCGACTTTAGTCACCATCTGTATAGTATATGTATGTATAGTATAAACCCGCGATCACCTCCCGAGTGATCACGGCCCGATAGTATAGCAAGGCAGACTGACAAGAATGTAGGGCCAGTGATGATAAACTAGCATCCTATACTAAGCATTTTGGATTGCGGGTAAGGTATCAACAACTGTAGCAACAATGACAGGCTATGCAACAGAATAGGATTAACCGAATAGTAACATGCTACACTACTCTAATGCAAGCAGTAGAGAGAAGAATAGGCGATATCTGGTGATCAAGGGGGGGGGGCTTGCCTGGTTGCTCTGGCAAGAAGGAGGGGTCGTCAACTCCGTAGACATGCTGGGTAGCAGTAGTCATGCTGGGTAGCAGTGGCATCAGTCTCGTAGTCTACCGAAGAGAAGAGGGGGAAGAAACAGTAAATAAAATGCAAACATAAGCATGATGAAGCAAGACATGACAATGAGCGGTGCTAGGTGTGCCTTAACGCGGCAGTAGGTGATACCAGCGAAAGGGGAAAACATCCGGGAGGTATCCCCGGTGTTTCGCGTTTTCGGTCAGGTGAACCAGAGGGGGAAAGTTGTGTGTTCGCTATGCTAGGGATGTGTGGTGGACAAACGGGTTGCGTATTTGGATTCGTCTCATCGATCTGAGCAACTTTCATGTACAAAGTTTTTTCAACAAAGCTACGGTTTATTTTATATTAATTTTTAAAGTTTTAAATCATATTTAGAAATAACAGAATTAATTTAACTCGAAAATGTTTATTGCGTCATCATGACATCAGCGTGACGCCAGCAGTCAGCGTTGACCATTGACCGGTTAAACAGGGCAGTGGGGCCCGTCTGTCATTGACTGTGATGAACTAAAACAGATCAATTAGGTTAATTAGTGATTAGGTTAGTCTAATCAGGTTTAATTAAGTTAATTAATTTAGATAATTAATTAATTAATTAATTATTATTTTTATTCTCTCTTTTTTAATTCCCATTTTTTTAAACAAGGGCGTGGGGGCCCCACTGGGCAGTGGCCCATAGGGCCAAACGGGTGCCCGGGCGAGCGGTTACCAGGCGCGAGCGCCCATCGAGGGCAAGGCCATGGCCTCGGCTGGGATTCCCCCCGGCCGGCACGCACGACACAGAAGGCGCCGACGGTCGGAGCCAGGGAGGCGGCGGAGGGGTGGCCGGAGTGGCAGCGGAAGGCGCCGCCGGCGAGGGGCCGCGCGGACGGGCAGCGCGTGCCGCGGGGGGCGATGGGCGTGGCCGGCGCTGTGTCGGCATGCACAAGATGAGCACCGGCACCCTACGGTGTCGCGCATGAGCAGGAAGGCGACTGGGGGCGCGGCCACATGCGCAGGGGGTGAGCGCGGGGGAGGAGGCGTGCGGGCAAGCGAGGTCTTCGGCAGGTGCGGCGAGGCGCACAGGCAGACATCGTCGGCGGTGGAAGGGGGACTGGGCCGGGCGCGAGGCAGTATCAGCAGCACACACACGGGAGGGAGGCTCTGGCATGGGCGGCGCATGCATAGGGCATCGGTGGCGCTAGGAGCGGCGGGTTGGCCGGAGGTGGCTGGTGGCAACAGCAGCGACAAGTAGAGCGGGGGCTGGAGCTCGGATGTGCGCGAGTGTGGTGCTGAGGCTCGAATTCGAGCAAGCGAAGCAGCTAGGTGGCGTCTATGGACCACCACGAGCACACTTGTGTGCTCGATTTGGCCCAGGTCATGCGCTGTCCACAACGACGACATGGCCGGAGGCAGGGAGCTTGCGGTCATGGCGGAGCTATGCCCTAGAGGACGAAAGAGAAGGCGAGTATAAGGGGGAAAGGTGCGGGGGCTCACAACGGTCACAGAGTAGGGGACGGCGAGGCTGGGGATGACTTGGTCGCAGCAAATCGGCGACGAGTAGCTTCGTGCACCAAGGACGAAGACGGGATGATGGCGACGAGTTGGGGCAGCGAGGCGACAAACCCAAGGGGTGGATAGGACCAGCGCGATGTGTCGGTTCTTCTGCTCATGCTAGTACAGAGAGGGGAGGCCGGTGGCCACAGCAACGACGAAGAGCTTGGCGGTGGTGGTTCGGCCATGTACGCGGAAGAGGAAAGCGGTGCGAGGGGGAGAGGGAAAGAACGCTAGGGTTTGGCCTGGGTGGTCGGGGGAGTACTTGTAGGCGACGGGGAGGAGCTGGATGGCCGACACGTGGCCATCCATGGCCATGGACGTGTGAGGGGAAGCCACCCAGCCTCCTGTGAACAAGAGGTGGAAGATGAGAGGGGGAGTTGGGCTGGTTTCAGTTAGATGGGCCAAGTGGAGTAGATTAGGTTTGTTGTTTTGTTTCTCTTTTCTTTTACTCATGCTTTTATACTGTTATGTTTTTTCTATTTATTATAGTTTTATAAAACATAAAACTAGTTCCTAAAATAGAATTACTACTTATTCTAATGCCACAATAACTTGCTACCCAAACTAAAATAGTTTCGTAATTATTTAATATTTAAAAGTATTTAGATAATAGTTTTCGCTATTGTTTTATTCATCTAATAGTATTTAAATATTTTATAAAGGTGAGGTTTCTCCACCATAATTACCTATGCATTATTTGGTTCACTCCGAACATTTTAGTTTCACTGTTCGAAAACTTTTATTGTTTGCTTGATTTTGGATTTGAATCTGGATCAGTTCTAAACTAACACGAGATTAGCAACAGTAATCCTGGTGACGTGGCATCATTACCAGAGGGTTGCTGTAGCTTGATTACCCGGGCGTCATAGAGGTAGCAACCAGAGGCTCAAGGGCTACTATCTATACACAGTGCACTTTGCGTTTATGGTACAATCAAAAAAATTATATTACGTACCTCAAAGCCTCTTAGCAGGCTCGTAAAAGCTTCATTCAACCCGCTTTTTGCAGATGAAATCCTCTCAACCACCGTACCTATTAAGGTGCGATGTGCCTCTGGGATGGGCGCTTGCCACAGAAGGCCTGTCAACGTGTCCGACTGCAGGTCGGACAGTCCGGTGCTTTTTCTGTTGGTCTCTCTAGGAACCAAACCCCCGGACCTCGGGCGGCCGAAGAGTTACCTTCTGGCCTTTGCGGATTGGGAGAGATCCTCCGGGATGACACCTCAGGGTCGTCCACCTTATGAGGCGGAGAAGTAGGAGGAGGCATCTCGCTCTCCATCATCTTCAGAAAAAGATCCCCCGAAGATGAAGATTGTTGAAGGAGGTTATCAGCCGAACTGCACAACATGCGTCTCGATTGTTATTCTTAAAGAAAAGAACGGGGTATGCTTACTAAGTACCTTTGTTCACTTACGGCTCGGTTGACGGCTGGCCCCCTTGTGGGCGTTGTACGGTAAGATTGCCCTCCGGGGCAGGGCCCCCTGATGCAGATTTCTTCCCTCGTTTGGAGACCTCTGCCTCCAAATCGTCGAGGGTGTTCCTTTTCTTTCCGTGGGGAGAAGGGATGCTAGAATCTCCTCCCCGTTTATCCCCCGACGCACGGGTACCAATTTCCCCAATTAGGATGCGTGACGTACCTCCAGTATGAAGTCCACTTTTGACTTCCTCATTCCTCTCCTTGTCCTCCCCTGATGGCACTTGATAAGGTGCACGAGCCAGCATCCTGGTTAGTACAGGATCCGACGAATCTTCGGGGAGAGGGGCCGAACACCTTATCCTCTCCGCCTTTCTTATCCAGTCCTGGCCGAGGGTGGTTTTTCAGAATAATGTTGTGACAAATATAAATGACAGCATGATCGGTCGCAGAGTTACTTACTTGGGTATCTGGACGGTTGCAGTTGAGGCCCGCATCCTCTGTTGTGTCCGGACACTTTATTCGTGGTCCGAAGAATGATTGAACATCCCTTCGAGCGTCATGCCGAACAAGTGCTGAATAGTTCGCGGTCCTTCCGGGTTGAACTCCCACATACAGAGAGGTCGACGTTGGCATGGTCGGACCCGACGGACTAGCATTACTTGGATTACTTTGACAAGACTAATATCCTTCTTGAGGAGATCCCGAATACGGCTCTGCAATATCGGCACATCATTAACCGATCCCCAGTCCAGCCCCTTGTTGACCCATGATGCAAGCTATGGCGGAGGGGCAGAGCGGAAGGCCGGGGCGGCCGCCCACTTCCCCCCTCGGGGCGCGGTGATATAAAACCACTCCCGCTGCCATAGGTCATAAACTTCCGGGAAAGAGCCCTTTGGCCATACGACATCGACACCCTTGCTTATTATAGTGCCTCTGCACTCCGCGTGTTGCCCATCGATCATCTTCGGCTTCACATTGAAGGTCTTGAGCCATAAGCCATGCGGAGGAAGGCCTCACACACAACGATAAACGTTGAGATGTGGAGGAAAGAATCGGGAGCTAGATCGTGGAAATCTAGCCCATAATAGAACATGAGCCCTCTAACAAAGGGGTTAATACCGAAGCCTAGCCCTCGGAGGAAGTGAGAAATGAATACGACACTCTCGTTGGGTTTGGGAGTAGGGATAACCTGCCCTTGAGCAAGAAGTCTATGAAGGATTTCGGCGGTCAGATACCTAGCCTCCCTAAGCATTTTGATGTCCTCCTCCGTGACGGAAGAGGCCATCCACCGGCCTTGAAGGCTGGATCCGGACATAGTTGAAGGTCCGGAGCGCTTGGACTAAACCTTGGGTGTTGGAACTCAAGGTAGGGGAAGGGAAGTATCGAGCGTGGAAAGAAAAGGACATGTCTTGACCTCTTTATAAAGGGGATGAATATCAAGCGTCCTCCGCGCGGCCGTTTGGAACTTGCCTAATTCAAGGAGTACTACTAATGGAATGGTTGGGTTACCCATGCTGATATTGATGAGAATCCTGTGATAAGGGGACACGATCTCTGCTTCAACAAGGCGTGCCAATAAAACCACCTCGCAATATGTGCAGTAGCAGGTTGAGAAAAACGATTCGAATAATGACCGGGCGGCAGCGTGATGTCACGCTATGAAAAATTGTCAGCAGATTAGACTCGTGGAATATCGTACTCTCTACGGTGGTATGTGGAATTTTTTTTGTAGAGCCGGACACAATTCTTATGTTAAAAATCTACTTTGGAGTATTCGAGGAAGGAACCTGCCTTGCAATGCCGAAGACAATCTGCGCGCCGAACTCATCGTCATTGACGCCTAGTTCAGGGGATACTGAGGGAGTCCTGGATTAGGGGGTCCTCGGACAGCCGGACTATATGCTTATGTCAGACTATTGGACTATGAAGATACAAGATTAAAGACTTCGTCCCGTGTCCGGTTGGGACTCTCCTTTGCGTGGAAGGCAAGCTTGGCGATTCGGATATGTAGATTCCCTTCTCTGTAACCAACTCTGTGTAACCCTAGCCCCCTCCGGTGTCTATATAAACCGGAGGGTTTAGTCCATAGGACAAGAACAACAATCATAATCATAGGCTAGCTTCTAGGGTTAGCCTCTACGATCTCGTGGTAGATCAACTCTTGTAATACTCATATCATGAAGATCAATCAAGCAGGAAGTAGGGTATTACCTCCATCGAGAGGGCCCGGACCTGGGTAAACATCGTGTCCCCCGCCTCCTGTTACCATTAGCCTTAGACGCACAGTTCGGGACCCTCTACCCGAGATCCGCCGGTTTTGACACCGACACACATGAAGCTAGAGTTGTTGTGCCATGAGTCGCACCTGTGGATGGCATCTCATTCTGAATTATTGCCACAACCCCTTCTTTTGTGGACGCAAAAGTACTAGCAGCCACGCGCTTGGAATCCGTATCAGATGAGCGAGAATCTTCCTTGCTTAGGTTGATCTCGGGAGCATCCACTAAAACACTTGCTGATCGGGTGGCATGGGTCACGGCAGCACCCCTCATTGCCAGCAGAGTGGGCAATATGTCAGCAGTCCTGGCAGATACTGACTCATCACTCCCAGATGTACGGATGCATGTTACTGTAGCCTGCGCATCTGCAACCGGTGGAGATGGTCGGCTGCTTGCATCAGAGCTAGTAGGAACAGTGGACGGTGCAGCAACAGTTTTCTTGACTGGCGCCTCATGAACATCTGAGTTGCCACTTGTCGACAGCTTTGAATGAATGTGTTCGAGTGGGTCTCTACGGTTCTGCTTGGTCACGCGTGTAGTAGTCTTCTTCACCCTGCAAGAAAGCGCATGAAGAGTATGAAAATTTGAACAAAATAGTTGCCATGGTAGTCATCTTTAAAAATTAAAAAATGTGTGATGTGCCAGAGCCGCCATTTGAGAATAGGGTATGGATGACCACACAAGACAAATGTAGGGGGTGGAAGCCATTGGAGAGCTGCTAGTTGCCATATGAGTGGAATAAGAATTGCCATGTGGCCTAGTTAGCAATTGCCATGGGGAACAAACAGGAGTTGCCATGCAGCAAAAAAATAAATCATGAGAAAAAAAAAGTTGCCATGTGGGACTGATGGCAGTAGCCCATATGGCAAGCTGAATAGCTGCAATGAAAAAGCAGACGAGTAGTTGCCGCATAAATGTATCAACTGAAAAAGTTGTGTATGATCTAGAATGCATCAAACAAAAGAATAGCACTATGACAAATGAAAAAACAGGGCGAACCTACTTCTTGCTTGTCTTCCTCAAGTCTTCCAACACGACAGGATCGCCGGTGTTTGACGTCGACGTACGAGGAGACGACCTAGTGGAAGTGGTGTCACCAACAGTGGGAGCATCCTTGTTTAATCAAGCAGAAACACGGGTTGGCGTTGGTGCTTGTTTCTTCTTAACTGCTCGTCCACCAGCTGTCGCCTCGCTGCATGTAGAAAAGATGGCAAAAAAGGGTACCAAGTGTGAGACACAAAAATCATGCCGGGCTTAGCAAACAATGAAAAGAGGGTCGGTCTGTTAAAAAGGATAGACAAACAAAACACTAAATAGATGTTTAACCTCCTCCTAGCAGCTACGGGATCGGTCCTAGACCTCTTGCTAACAGATCCCTGCCCAACATCCTCTGGAGCTCTGCCCCTCTTTGACGGCAACACACCCGTGTCTCCCGCAACTGTTTGTTCAACGACTTCTGGTGCAGCCTTATCCTTCTTACCACCTACACGAACTTCACCATGTTCATCATCGTTGGTTACATGTTGGACATCCTCAATGTCATCGTCATCGTCCTTGTCGAGACTAGTGTCTCCATCTAGATCATCTTGTGTGCGGGGAGCTCCTGTGAGTTGTTGTAGTCGTACCAGCCACGGCAACCGGTTGGTTGATGTGTCCGTTCTCCAACGAATGATGTGAACTGCCTCGCAACCGCGTCACTGTCAGAGCCATTAAGTGTCGTCCAACCCTCAACCAACTTCCCGAGCAAGTTGGTCATGCCGGAGGCAAACTGCCCAACTAGATGCTCAACAGGTGCCCTCGCCTGAGCACAAAAACAAAAAATTAGCAAAAACCAAAGATATTAGAGTCACGTGTGTAAGAACAAAAAAACCAAAACAACCATAAGATATATATATATATATATAATGCAAAGAGAAAAACAATTTCAAAAAAAAACAAAATAAACATCTTTGATTACCTCAGTAGGACAAGATGGAGCTGAATGCACATCCATCCACTTGCCAAAGTTTTGTGGCCCACCAAACACACTGGCCTATAGCATGCTTGGCCATCAGCTAGAAAACAACAAAAAACAACTAAGATGTGAGAGAGAAATAAGGTGCAGTGACTAACAATTCATGTATTGCAAACAAGAGGAAATAAAAAAGGAGTTTTGACACAGATGGCCGAGTTGCCATATGGGGTCAGACATGGTTGCCATGTATAGACAGCCATAGCTGCCAAGGTATTTATCTCTTGTTAGCCATAAATGATTGTCGTACATGGAGTTTTTCACATGTTATGCAACATCCGAAATTGAAGAATGTCGTGCAAGAAAGAAGGCAGAATTAACCTGCAGTTTCCCATATTTCGTATCGGTTATCCTGTCTGCGGCAAGCACAACCTTGATAGCAGCGTCCGTCCACGCAGAGACAGCAAACTTATGTGCAGGCGGCAGGCCTCCTATCCCAGTAAAGTCAACGATGGACAGATCAAGAGCATCGACGTACATGAGCTGGTATACACAATAAAAAAGAAGCTATGTCAGTTTCAATCATGCTATGGTGAAAAAAGAAGCTTATGTAGTTTTCTTCAGTCATCAAATTGAAGAGAATGAAGAGAAAGGATTTGCCATCTATCTATGTTAGTTGCCATCATGCTGTGTTGGCAGTTGCCATCTTGTTATGCTGGTAGCTGCCGCCAACTCAGCATAATAGTTGCCATGCAGATTGTATAAGAGAGAATGAATGTATGAAATGAACACTTTTTTATGTTGTTGAAAAATGCTGGTATACACAATAAAAAAAGGAATCTATGTCAGTTGCAATCATGCTATGGTGAAAAAGAAGCTTATGTAGTTTCCTTGAGACATCAAGTTGAAGAGAATGAAGAAAAAGATTTGCCATCTATCTATGTTAGTTGCCATCTTGTTATGCTGGTAGCTGCCACCAGCTCAGCATCATGGTTGCCATGCAGATTGTATAAAAAAGATTGAATGTATGAAATGAACACTTTTTGTGTTGTTGAAACATGCTATTGCCTTGTAGGCAAGCAACTACAGTTGTCATGGATTAAACAAAAGTCAGTTTCACATGTAAAAGGATTCACACAAAAAAATGAAACATAGGGTTGCCATGCACGATCTTGTACGGTTGCCATGCACGATCTTGTACGGTTCACACTTATCAACAACTGTGATGTTGATTTAGTAAAATCATTGAACCGTGATAAGAGTATTTGCAAAAGAGTGGGGAAAAATACCATTAGGTGCAAGCAACAACCCTTCTGGTACATCTTGTTTGAGAATGCATCATGTAGGAAGTCAGCAATGAATTTACACCAATTCATTTTCTTCACGTCTTTCAGCTTCACATGCACAACACAAATTTCAGGACAAAAAGTTGCCGCATTAGCATCCAAATGAAAGCATCAGAAAACTGGCAGTGACTATCTTCCAGATGACATCAAAATCAAAAAAATTGAAGGGAAAAAAGAAGTAGAGAGAGAGCATTCACCAAGATGGGAAGCACTTGTTGCTTGGGCGAAGAGATGTGGTAGGTGCAAAGACAGCTGAGATCAAGTACATGAGCAACTTCATCTTAAATACCTCGCCATGGGTTTTCATGCCCTCCAGCGAAGTTGCCAGCACAGTCGTATTCGGCCTGGTTGACATCCCAGGAAACAAACGGGTGAACAAGGCTTCCTCAATCTTATTATTCACCTCATACGGGACTTTGATTTCTCCACGGGGCACACCCAAAGTGCAGAACACAGATTCCTCATCCAAAGGCAGCCTACCCCGTCCCGGAATCACGAATTCTTTGGAGGCAGGATCATAAATCTCACCAAGCCAGTCATATACATGGTTCACTAGGTTCTTGCAGCGAACATCCAGCCTGCATCCCCATCTCACCGGCAGCTCCCTTCTGCTCATCAGTAAATCTATCGTTCAAAATGGTCAGATGTGCTTGCGAAGCCCTATTGCGATGACGTTTCCTCTTCTGCATAACAGAAAAAGGATCATTTGTTGCCATGCTCAATGTCATGAAAAATTTAGTTCTAACTGAAGATTGAAAACTCAATGTGACATTAAAACATATGGGGGGTGGAAAGTGACCTCTTTGCCATCATTTGCCCGACCAGTCGCGCGATTCTGTTGCGGTGCATCCATGAAGTCATCATCATCATCTTGATGGTCGCCACGAACCATTGTACTACGATAAGAACAAAACACACGTTAGGGTGAAACGAAATCACAGCCGACGGATACGGAAAGAAATGCATAAAGTAACTTCACTCGATATCTTTGATGAACAAAAAATGAAAACTCAAATGGTTGGCCCAAGGTTTAAGCATTTTGAAGAGGGCAGTAATTGCCATGTGATGAACATGCACAAAAAGGCAGAAAAATAATCAAAATGGAAAAGTAATTGCAAAAACATAGCAACTGGACGTGTATGTGCTTCTGAAGGAAGCAGTTGTCAGCTAGCAGAATCTTCTTGCCATATTGGCTCATTTGAGAGTGGCAAAAGAGGCAGATCATAGGAACACCCACCCCCTAGGACTGTCCAACGTGAAATTTGGCAACTAAACACATTGGCTTCATAAAAAAATGTGCAGATAGTAAGACACTTTAAAAATGTTCAAGTTGCCATGTTAAACACAAGTAACTCCAAAAAAGGGCGGACAACTTCCACTGCACAACATGTAATAAGGCAACTCACACCCTGGCCTCACATAAAAATGAGTTGCCATGTATTCACAAAGAGCAAATGTATTAGGTTCAAAATTGTCATGTCAAACACAAGGCAATTGAAAAAAGGCAGACAACTTCTACTACACAACATGTAATATGGCAAGTCACACCCTGGCCTCGCATAAAAATGAGTTGCCATGTATTCACAAGGAGCAAATGTATTAGGTTCAAAGTTGCCGTGTCAAACACAAGGCACTTGAAAAAAAAGGCAGACAACTTCCACTACACAACATGTAATGTGGCAACTCACACCCTGGCCTCACATAAAAATGAGTTGCCATGTAATGCAGTCAAAAAATGTTCAGGTATCACAAGCCAACATGGCAAACGCAAAATGAGTCTATTGTACAGTGAATGTGCCATTGTCCTGGATATGGCAAGGCAATAGACATAGTGTGTTCACAAAAAATAGTTACCACATGGAAAGCATATTCATGGAAAAACTGACACGATTGATCAGGAAATTAGTCGCCATCAGTGATGATAGTGGCATGGCAACAGCCATAGTGTGTTCACAAAATTAGTTGCCACATGTAAAGCATACTGACACAGTTGATCAGGAAATTAGTCGTCATCAGTGATGACAGTGGCATGGTAACAACATAGTGTGTTCACAAAATTAGTTGCCAGATGAAAAGCATATTCGTGGCAATTGACACGGTTGATCAGGAAATTAGTTGCCATCAGTGATGATAGTTGTTGAAAATGCCATGTCTGCCGTTATCATACACTTTGAAATGCAACTACCTAGATCTAGGGTTCATTCGCAACTATCATACCTTGAAATTTAACAAACAAAAAACTCCCTACACTGATGTCCACAGCATTTCGAGGCAAATCATAACTAACATCTAGAAAAATCGCACGCTCAATCGCAAGGCAAAAAACAGATTTGGCTGCGGACGGGGATGGGGACGGATTTGCCCCACAACGGCATGACTGCCACCGCGGCGGCGACGAAACTGCTCAATGCCACCCTAAATGGCAAGCACGCGACTCCACCACCTATGGGGACGCCGGAGCACCGCGAATCGGCCGAAATCTTGAGGAAACTTGAGCGGAAATTGACCATAAGGGGGGGGGCGCAAAATCGCAGACAGGAAATGTGAGCACGGGAGGGAGCCTTACCTTCAATCTGCGGCTCTTCGGCAACGACGCTCCGATCCGGCGAGCCCCACCAACGGCCGCGAATGCGATCGACTCTTCCGCCGTCGCCGTCGCCTTCTCCTCTCGGTTTCTCCTCAATCGAATGCAACTGGTGTGAATGGGTGGGTTGGGAGTAATGAATGGGGAGGGGAGTAACTGAACCGCGAGGGCAGAGCGAAGTGGCGAGACGTGGGAGACGGCAACCGAAGTCGGGCGTGGCGGCGGTTCCACCGCACGCCCTCGACTCGCAACCGCTGACCTCGGAGGGAAAACGGCGTGCAGGCGAACTCTCTTACACGCCACACATGCGACTTGTCCTACGTGGCACACAAAATCAACCTCTTTGTGCCAAGATTCGTGCAAAAGGCACTGGACGACGATCGACGCGTGTGAGCGAGTTGGCTAATGCCCACACGTATGAGCGTTAGTGTTTTCAAAGCAGTCGAGTACAACATGTGTTTTCCCCGAAAAAAGAGAGAAGTACAACATGGGCTGTACTGTACTATAAGGATAAATCCAGCAATTGCTTGTGGTTAGGAAATGTTTTATTAACTGTAGCAGGGAAATCGAAACATCCTGCTTGAAAGTCCTCTCGTGCTTACGTATGACACGTGCCCACCACGCTAAAACAGCCCTATCCAATCCATCCAGAAAAGACAAAAATATCAGTGTAAAAGAAAGAAAATAAGAAAAACCTTTTTGAGGGAAAAATAAGAAAAACTTTTAAACGGGCCGGTAGCACTAGCAGTAGTCCCTCACTAACCAGATCACCAACAGAATCACGGTCACCTGTTGAACATAGTGAAACAATCATTGATGTGGGTAGAATAAGGTTGCAAGGAGGAAATGGACATCTGAGAGTGAGGACAGCGAAGGCGAAAACATGCTGTTAGCCAAGAATGCAATTTACCAGATGAAAGGCAGGGAGAGCTGCGCCAGTGAGCTAGAGGCATTCATGAAGAGAACATAGGTGGTGAAGTTACAGAGCAGGATGCAAGCTTGTGCAGGCACAAGGCAGCTGTGTTCCGGCAGCATCCTATAAACTGAACACGATTGGATACATGTAAACCCTCTGTGTTTTAAAGCTACAAGCTAGTACTCCCTTCGTTCCTAAATTTATGTCTTTTCCTTATTGGTCATAAAAGCTATGGTTTGTTCCATAAGACATGATCACGCGCAGCAATAGTCTTTTACTCCCTCCGTTCCTAAATATTTGTCTTTCTAGAGATTTCAACAAGTGACTACATACGGAGCAAAATGAGTGAATCTACACTCTAAAATGTGTCTATATACATCCGTACGTGGTAGTCTATTTGAAATCTCTAAAAAAACAAATATTTAGGAACGGAGGGAGTACATATTATGCATAACTATTCTGGATAGGACGGAACCATCTGGCTCCTGCATGCTAGGAACATAATACTGTCGCATAAATAGCAGACATGTTCCAGAGAGATTAGTGGTGACTTGTAAACTGATGATGTCAAGTTGATGTTTCAGCGATGCAGTTAGCTCCCAAACTGTTTGTATAATGTTGAAAATAAATTCCACGTTTCAAAATTCTACAACAGAAAGCATCCTTGCCAGAACAACACAAATACAGGATGCAACTCACCAGATCACAAACAGAATCACAGCCACCTGATGAAACAACCATTTAGAGCTGCAACCAAACGTTCTAAAAGCTCCTTCTTTTCTCCAGCCACACCACCAAACTTCTTAAACAGTAAGATGAAATTCTTCACTCAAACAAAGGGCACAGGCAACATGCGTACCAGAAAAGAGCTAGCAGGGTATTGCATTGAGCATTAAAATATCTGTGACAACAGCACTCACAAGGCAAGAGGGTTTAAGAAGAATCACGTTACAGATAACATCACGGGTTTTCTCTGGAAGCAGAAAAATACAGTGGCAAAACTTGATCGCGAGAGCCCTAAGCGTTCTGATAGTGGTGCAGCTTGTACAGCAAAACCTTTCCGCCGGCATGTCCGACGGAGAGGAACCCGCTGCCCGGGCTGAAGTCCAGGCACCTCGGGTACTGGAGGCTGAACCGAGGCCCCGGCCAGTTCTGGTACACGGTGAAGGACGGGACGTGCACGAGCCTCATCCCGTTCCTGTCCTTCCTCGAGCTTATGGCCAGGATCTGGGCGTCGTGGTTGAACTTCATCTGGCCCGTCTCAGTCGTGAGGTTCTCGATTGTCTTCAGTGGCTTCCTCTTCCCGCCGAGGAACTCGTCCCTCTTGTACACGTTCACGATGCCGCTGCTGGAGCCTGTGGCAAAGTAAGAGCTGTCCTGGGAGGTGCAGAGGGAAAGGCCTGATAGGGAGCCCTCGTCAACAGCCTTGTGCATACACTTCCTTGTTCTGAGATCCCAGTGGTAAACATGGCCGTCCCCACCGCTGCTTAGCAGCTGGTTTCCACCGTCCGCAAAGGCCAGCGAACGCACGCTACCATTCATCTTGAGGGTTCCAATGAGCTGCTTTGTTTTGGAAGATATCAGCAGAATGTACCCCTCGTTACCGATAAACGCAATGGTTCTTGAATCAGGGGATATCTCAAAGCTCTCCAGGCTTTTCTCCTCACGCCCAGTCAAGGGTCCAATCTTACTAACAGCAGCTTTCACCAGATCAAATGAGTAGAAGAACTTCCTCCTGCCGGAAAGGATCACCTCAGAGCCATCAGGTAGAAAGGCCGCCTTCTGAATTGGACAGTCCTCGACAAATATGCTCTGGATCTTGGGGTTTCTCTTGCCGTCAATCTGGAAAAACCTCAGATGCTTGTCCAGGCCTGCAACAAGCATCAACTGACCATTCCTATGAAACTGCACTGAATTGATAGGACCACTGGAAGGATCCTGAGCATTCACATCAACAAGCCTTGAGTAGTCCAACATGCCAGGCAGGAGCTTAGCAGTGCCCTTGACGACAAGTTCATCATTGCTCCGAAGCATATTGTCGACTCCACCTTCTTCCTCATCGGAGTCACCGTCACGGAGAGGAGCCTTACGGTCCATATCCGCCCAGCCAGTGAAGGGGTTAAGCTTGGTGTGGTGACCGCGCAGCCGAGCCTCATACTCCTTGCCCGAGATCACGCGCTCATCAGCCTCCTTCCTCAGCTTCCTCAGCCTGGCAACCTTCAGGATGTCCACCTCGGTGCTATCCTCCTCCTCATCCACCCAGGCGGGCTTCCTCCCCTTATCAACCACCTCATCCTCACTGCCCAGATCCTCCTCATAAACAGGCAGGTCGTCGCCGGCAGACCGGTCCACGAAGAACAAGGGAGCATCATCATCCTGGTCACGAGCCGGCACGGCAGCCCCGGCCTCGGTGCCGAACTCCAGCGGTGTGTAGATGTTGCCAAACAGAGAGCTCTCCAGCCGCCTCATCTCATCGGCCTCCTGGCCCTGCCTGGCCTGCAGCGCCTTCTTCTTCCTCTTCCGGTCCTTCCTGCGATCCTCCGGCCTGGGCTTCTTCCCGGCCTCTGCATCCGAAGCGACGGGGGAATCCATGGTCTCTTCATCGCTGCTGCTGTCGTCGTCCTTCTCCAGGCGGCGCTTCTGGAGCGCGTTCTGGGATATCAGGCTCGTCATGGCGCAGCGAATCCTGCGGCGAACACCGGCGGATTAGACGGTGCTACCAATCCCACCCACAAATGTGCAGTTTAGAATCAGGGGGCGGATCCGCGAGCTGTGAAGGACAGCGGGGTTGCACAAATCGCTGGAAGGAAACAGGACAGCGAGCTTCGTACCTCGGAAGTCAGCGGCCAAGGACTGCGGACGGTGTGGCGACGGCGACGGCGGCGGTGCAGGAGAGGCCGTGGTGATTGGGGAGGGGAGTGGGGGTTTGGGGTGTCGACGGTGACGGCGGCGGCGGTACAGCGGGGGGTTTGGAGAGATTTTAGGGCTATCGACTGCGACCTGGCAGGCCGCTTGCCCAGATTCGGCCACAAACAAGCCCGCCACCTGCCCACCGCAGCCCAGCCCATCAGGGCCTAAAAAAAACTAGTATCCTAAAAAAAAAAGAATAAATGAGCACTACTCCATAGGGAGGACAAAAAAGAAGGAACTGTCACCTTGCGCTCTCACCGCCTCTCCCAGCGCCGCCGCCCGCCCGCCGCCTCTCCCGCCGGCCACCGCGTCGATCCCGCCGTCCGCCGCCCGTGCCTGCCTCCACCGCGCCCTTTCCCGAACCTTCACGGGCGTTCGCCAACCTCCGCCGAGCGCCTTGGCCCTGCCCTAGCCCTTCCCGAATCCGGACGACTGACGGCGGCGCTCCGGTCAGGCGCCGGGAGAGATGGTGAGTCCCCTATCATCTGTTGCTTCACATCAAGCTTCTCCTCCCCCAATACGGCCGTTCTTCGGAGGACGGGGGAGTTGCGGCGTTATATGATCCAGTGCCCAAGTGCTAGATCGCATTTCATCAAATTCCACAGATAATTATCCCGTCAAGATCATCGTTCCTTTTGCAATTGTACTATTGTTTCGTTGTTATGTGCAAATTTTCTGTTGGAAGTTGGAACTTTGGAGTATTTGGGACATGTTTTCTTCACTGACATCTTGTAGATTGTAGTGCTGTACTGCTGTACAGTACTTGTTTAGGATGTGATTGGTTTGTTTTTAAGACAGTAAAGTTAGCACTAGGGTTTCAATGTACAAAAGACATGCCTTTCTTGCTATGGATTAGTTTCCCTTTCAGTTTGGTATGTTTCCCTGAACCCGGGGATTAGCCCAGTTTGTTCCTTTGTAAGGTTTGTTTACATGGCTTGTATACGGGCATGGAGCACTATGAGTAAAGCAGATAATTCCCTGACCTCCCTTTGCTCTGGTTGAAGGGGTTAGTACCCCGTTCTTATCGAGCGCAGCTACAACAACCTTTGAATCCAATCTGCTTGGGCGAAATCCCCAAGAATATTGCAAGGAGTTACATTGTTATTATTTTCAATGACTAGGAACTCTGCTGGTATTTACAAATGTTCTCTGTAATTCAATGGGTGGTTGTGCCATGACCATGACTGTTCTTTTTTTTTTTGCACTCACAAATTCTTGAAAGGTTTGTTGAGAATACCTCCAGGGACATCAGAGAGGTAGATTGAGAATGACCTTAGATATGCATCTTTCAGATCTCTAAAATATTGTGAAGTCTTGCTGCTGTATCATTGTTTTCACTTCTCATTTGAATCCCATTTTACAGGTTTTACGTACCAGACGGCCGACTGTTGCAATACGTAGTGGTGACGAAGAAGACTTTGATGATGATGGTGATGATGATTACAGTGACAACAACGATTATGATTATATCTGCAAATATGACGCTAGCCGCAACCATGGCAGTGGTGATGACAAGAGCAGTGATGATTACAGCTGCACCGATGATGATAGCAACGATGATGGTGATGATATTGACAATGATGATGGTGGTGGTGGTGATGCTACTGATAATTTATGTGCAATATGTGACAATGGAGGGAAATTGCTATGGTAAGTTGTGCTTCCTAATCAGTCGTTGACCGCAAACACTACTGATTTGATGGGTGGATCATTTTGTGATTTCTCTTTTTTTTTCTGTAAAAGAATTGAATTTGCAAACATCACCATTATAGTCAAATATTTCAAATACAACATTGAGTAATCTTTGTAATGCCATAAGTTCCGTCCATGTTTCAGACAAAAGTTAATATGGTTTTGTATTTGTGAAGTACTTGAAAGAATGTGAACGTAGAACCTTGAAAGCCAAATTTGGGAATTTCTTAAAAAAGCAATTTAAAGCTTTCGATTTGTCTTAGTCGAGTGGTATTAATTAGTGTTGGTTTTTCAACTAACCAAAAATGGAGAGAGGA
>NC_041389.1:633028012-633034120 GCF_002162155.2 Triticum dicoccoides
GTTTTATCTGGCTAGTTCAAAAGTCTTGAAGACATGTTGTTTAGCCGGGCTATGCATATGGGATGATTCTGGCACTTCGTCCAAAATAAATAATGCTATAGGGAGTGAGTGAGCTACAGATTCATAGGACAAGATTTCATGTGGACGCAAGGGAAATGTTATGTATACCGATCTCTGAGATGTCATGTTAAAGACACTAGAAGATATCATTTCTGTTGGCGATTGTAAACGTAAATTGCTCTACTGTTTTCCTTGAAGAAAACTGCCCACTGATAGCTTGAGGGCTATCAATTTCTATTTGTTGACATTTCACAATAGATCATATGCTTACCCTCATGGTTTAGCCTTCATTCTTTGCTTTGATCATCTGATGATTTCAAGAACAACCTCTGTGCTATGGTATCTTTGGAGCAATTTGTGTTTCATGCCGGTTACTACTGTCGTAACCAGCTTCCCAGATGTCCTGGTAGTGGTAGGTACCGGCATTTGTAATACCAACCTTTTTTTAAACTTGTTTTGGAAACTATTTCAATAGAATTCAAGAACTAATGTTGCTTGCATGGTTGGGGGAGGTTAAAAAGTTGAGATTAACATGAAAGAGAAAGGAAAAGGAAAAAAAAGCCTACTTACTGGAATTCAACCTGCTGTGTTTTGGGGATTTGCCAAAAGTCCAGCAAATTGAACAAATAAGACACTTTCCAGTATTTTCACGGAGAATCCATTTCGGGCCAGTTATAAACTTCTGGCACATAGGTAGATTTATTATTGAGTTAATAATTTGATCCTGTCTTCTATTTTATGTAGCTGTGAAGGACAATGTAAAAGGTCCTTCCATCCCAGAGGAAAAGATGGAAGGGAATCTAATTGTGAAACTCTTGGTTTAACTTCTGCACAACTACAGGTAGTTACGAAGTTCTCATTGACTGGTCCAGCAGCATTATAATTTTCCTGGCTCAAATTTGTGATTTTTTTTGTTTTGCATATTTACAGGAAATTGATCATTATCTATGCAAGAACTGTGAATATAAGCAACACCAATGTTTCAGTTGTGGAGATCTTGAGCCATCTGATGGGCCAAATGCTAAGGTAACTTGTTGTATCTTTCTTACAAGAATGTGGCATGTGGTTTGTTGAGATCATGGTGGCCTTTGTAGTTTTGCGGTTCTCATTCAATGATAATTCTCACTTCCTCCAATGAGTATGCTTGTTGCTGATTTTCCCATTTATGTAGCACCTTTCATGCATCATCATACTCTAAACTTGCTTGTGTTCATCCTGTGTCTTACTAAGTGAAACATTTAAATCCAGTTCCTTGATGTCTTCATTCACATGTATTTTGAGTT
Organism: Triticum dicoccoides; assembly: GCF_002162155.2. NCBI lineage: Eukaryota > Viridiplantae > Streptophyta > Magnoliopsida > Poales > Poaceae > Triticum > Triticum dicoccoides. The sequence goes on from NC_041389.1 coordinate 633,029,356, forward strand.
GTGGGCAACTGAGGCCTGTTGATATTTCGTGCATGTGATTGATGCTCGTGGCTATGATCCTTAAGTATGTTTAGATATGATTCGAAGTGCCCTCTAACCGTCTCTGTCCCTTTTTAATATTAATATCTTCGTGATTCTAGTTCTTCCATTTTAAAGTGTGCATTCATTTAGGTGTTCCAATGCTACAAAGCATCTTGTGGGCACTTCTACCACCCCAGTTGTATTGCCAAATTACTTGAGCCTGATGATACTGATGGAGCTGGCGAATTGGAGAGGAGGATTGCTGCTGGGATGTCATTTACATGTCCTGCACATTGGTGCTCAGAATGTAGAACGATGGAAGACAGTACTCAACCAGAACTTTGGCTTGCGGCCTGCAGACGCTGTCCAGTGTCATATCACAAAAAATGTTTCCCAAGGTATTCTGTTATCCAGATGTATTTGCTTTTAGCTTATGTGATTGTCTCGTTCTCATTACATTTATTGATTTACCACAGAAGCATTTCCTTTGAGAGAAAGCGTGGCACAAGTGTACGCGCTTGGCACCTGGGTGATAGAATTATGATTTACTGTGGGTATGTTAGTTCTTACTCGTTTGTTTCCCAAAGTTTCTCTGTACTTCCTTCTCAGAGCAACTAACTTCTGTTGAAATCTTGCAGAAGCCATAAACTAGAAGCTGAGCTTGGAGCACCTAGCAGAGACCATATAAAGTTACCATCTAGTACAGAAATGGATACTGTTGGAACACATTGCATTGACCAAATAAAGTCAACTCCCGTTCCAAAAATTTATAGAACAAGAAATCTTGCTAAGAAGAAAACAGAAGTGACTGGTAAAAGGAAAATGAACACTGATCAAGGTTCAACTGGAACTGCGGAGCTGTCAAACAAGGTATGTCGAGAAGAAGCCGACCAGATCCAAACAGTAGATATGAATAACTTAAGGGAAGATAAGATTCCAAAAGGGAGAGGTGTCCTCGAGAAAGAGACCATCCGTTTAAATCAAGCACACAGTGATGAGCTAGAAAAGCTTATTGTGGAGGAACAGGCTGAAGAGGATGAAAACAACACCAAATCTGGAGAAGAGAGAGAAACTCGTAGTAGAGAAAATACATATAGGGAAAAGGAGAAGACTCTTGGGAACAACAGTAATAAATTTGGATTACCTGACGGGCGGTTTACCTTCAGATCTGATGATGATCGAGAAGTTGATGGAAGCCATACTTGCCAGCAGGAGCTGAAGAGTCCTCACTACAATGATAATAACAAAGCAACAGGAATTGATACTTCAAGTGACAAGTCAGGAAAGAGACAGAGACAGGAGGAACAGGCAACTGATGGTAACATGTTGGACTTGGAAAGGAACAATAAGAAGTTTCACATGGAAACTGGAAGAGATGCTCATCAAAGTCCTCAGCGTCTTCATAATCACAAAAAAACAGATGCTCGTCAAAGTTCTTGTTCCTCATCAAAAAATCATCCTCGGTGTAATGATGATCAGAGATCTTCAATGACTTCCGAATACAAATCCAGAGAGGGAAGAGGATCAAGTAGAGAAGAGTGGAGAAATAATATGAGAGAAAATTCTTATAGGGGAGGGTCACCCTCGAGGAGAAGAAATTCTCAAAATAGATCAAGGAGACATTCTCCAGAAGGGCGAAGGACGGAGTATCGTAACAGTCATCATAGAAGCAACAACCAACACAGATATGAGCAACATCGACACGATGATTATTTCAAATGTCGTGATGATTATTCCAAACGCCGTGATGTTGATACTGGTCGAAGGAGGTCGAGTCGTCGTGAGGATCACTCTAGTGATGGTGCTAGGAGGAGGTCGAGTCATCGTGAGGATCATTCCAGTGATGGTGGTAGGAGGAGGTCGAGTCATCGTGAGGATCATTCCAGTGATGGTGGTAGGAGGAGGTCGAGGCATCGTGAGGATCATTCCAGTGATGGTGGTAGGAGGAGGTCGAGTCATCGTGAGGATCATTCCAGTGATGGTGGTAGGAGGAGGTCGAGCCATCATGAGGATCATTCCAGTGATGGTGATAGGAGGAGGTCGAGTCATCGTGAGGATCATTCCAGTGATGGTGATATTGGCGGAAGGAGGTTGAGTCCCCAGCAGTCAGCACTTCCTTCTGGTAATTTTGGTACTAGTCTCAGTCCCCCTTCACATCCGACCACTGAATATGGTGCTAGCAGAAGGCATGGTTCCCCTCCATATCAGAGATCTGAACATGCTGCTAGTGGAAGCCGTGGCCCCTATATGAACCCACGAGGATCAGGCCCTGCAGACTACGAAATGGAAAGGAGAAGTGTTCCCCTTCACCACGATGTGCCCAATGTCGAGGAGTACACTGGTCGACCACTGAATATGGTGCTACCAGAAGGCATTGCTTCCGTTAATACGTACTCTATCCTTGGCCCCTATATGAACCCACGAGGATCAGGCCCTGCAGACTACGAAATGGAAAGGAGAAGTGTTCCCCTTCACCACGATGTGCCCAATGTCGAGGAGTACACCGGTCAACCACTGAATATGGTGCTAGCAGAAGGCATTGCTCCCGTTAATACGTACTCTCTCCGAGGGGAATCTCCTGGTGCATATGGTCCTGGAACAGATGCCGGCATGGGCGAAGAAACCACATTCCGTGGTGGGCGTTTCGGTGATCATGGTGTGAGGTCAGATTATCCACGAAGCAGCAGCATGAATGCAGAGGATAGGGCTTTTGCTGCAGGGTCCGTTACGGATAGGTATGTCCCGCGCCTCGACCGAACGAACCACCCAGTTAGAGTTGATGGTTATCTGCCGGATTATCCCGTATGGTAGGTTGCTGCTGTTGTGATCCTCGTGTTGCCAGTCCCAGTCAGCCTATGAAATACCCTGCAGGGAACCAGCAGTTAAACCTCAATTAGCCGCGAAGCGAATCGAATATGTCAAACCTTAGTTTGTCAGAGTGGTTGGACGGTAACCTTCAACCCAAGGTGGTGCCAGCGTACCTTAACGAGTGTGTTTGATGTTGGCCTCGGATATTGCCGATTAACAGAAATGATCTGCTTAGTTTGCGGTTTGGTTGCTGGAGCGTGCTTGTTTTATAATCTGGTGTGGAAACTTACCCACAGAAGTAAGCAGAAGTGGTTCAGACATAAGCGGGCCGAGCAAATGGAAGTGTTGTATAATCCAGTGAATGCCAATCGCAGCCTAAGTCTTTGGTGGTCTTTTCTGTTGCTCCAAATTTGTATGTGGTAATAATCTGCAGTTGTTCCAAATTTGTTGTATTCCAGACCCGGAAGGTTTCTTCAGTTATGCTAGATAGACTTGTAGTGACCCTCACTGAGGGCGTGTGTTCATGTTTGTGAAAAATAGTGAATGGTCGATCCGTTGAATCTGTGGTTGTGATTGGTACCTCTTTTCTCAGGATGCTAACTCAAAATTTGATGTGATGAAGAACAAGTTTTGTCGATTTAAGATAAGAAAGTACATCATGCGTGTGCCATTTCATAATATGCAGCTTCTTCAGTATTTTGTTGACGATTTGAGTGTATATTCTCATTCGGTTATACCCCTCGCTTTGTATCAATCGCAATGTATGAAAATGACATTTCCTATATGCTACTCCCCAATGATCTGAACCTGCCACGACTACCAGCGGATCTGCGTGCCTCCACCACTCTGGAAAAACATCTCGTGCATCGGAGCTTGTGGTGCTACCGGTGCACAGAATTCACATTGTGCTTTTAAAGTGTTTAAAAAAAATCTGAAAAAATTAGCACACCCACACAACATTAGTGTAGGTTCTCACAAAATTTCAAGTCAAAATTCATAACTCGAAAAACAAAAATGACAATTCAACCCTGAATAGTATATAACATAATTTGAGCTTTAGATTTGGCCCATTATCACATTGATGTCAAATTTGTCATTTTTGTATGTCAAAAAATATTTTAAATTTTTGTACCAAATTTTGTGTCATGATACGTTGTTGTTGTGTTAACATGCTAAATTTTTTCCATACTTTTTAAATTTTTTTATGGCATCCGGTGCACAGGTAGCACCAAGTGCGGGTGCACCGGATACATTCCCACACCACCCGTGACCGATGGCGATCCATGCCGGCCTCTCCGCCCCGTCCTCCCTCACCGCCACCTACTGCCGTGCATTCGCTACCTCGGGCCATCCTTCCAAAACCCTCGAGCACCAGATTTCTTTGGCGAGTCTGCACCACCCCGCACCCAAACCGTAAACCTCCGACTCGTCTCCGGCTACGACTCTTTTCATGGCTAAGGTTTTGCCGCCGTCTCCAGTCCTCGCTATGCTCCCCGAGAAATGTCTAACAGCTCCCGGGTGCCCTACACCCTCATGAACAGTAAATTCATAAAAAGATGAAAAACAATAAAAAAAATCTGAAAGGTTCAGGGTTCAAAGATTATCAAAGGTTCGATGTTCCTACAAAGTTTCAGCAACAAATAACCTTCGTGGAGCCCTCACAAAAAAAACAAGATCACTGCTCAAAAATGTACATAAACTTTGAACAATGATTTTGTTTTTCTATTTGAGTGTTCTTCGAGTGTTATTTTTTGCTAAAACTTTGCGATATCATCAAAAGTTTCATGATGTTCGATGTCCCAAAGTTTCAGACTTTTTTGAATTTGTTTTGAATTTACTGTTCATAGAGGGTGTAGGGGCACCCGGGTGCTGTAAATCATGTCTATATGCTCCCCTCGACACCGCCATCTGCAGCCTTGATGCTGCGCCTCGTCCC
>NC_041389.1:633034282-633037121 GCF_002162155.2 Triticum dicoccoides
TTGACTGACCCAATATCAAAATTCAGACAACTTACATTTAACTATTGCGACAAAGTATATAACACTCAACTAGAGAAGGTTTGTACTAGCAGACATGCTAACTTGTGACATGAGTCCCGCAGCAGCCACGCACTTGTAATCATCGAGTATGGAATATGCTCACGGCTTCCATTACAACCAGAACGCCACAGGATCCCGCAATTCATGGATCTCTGACGGTGTAGGCAGCTGGTAGCACCGAACCCGGCGTGGTGTGACTGGTGTCTCACTCCGCAGATCTCCTTTCTTGTCATACATGAGAGAGAACGCCGTCAATCGAAGCCCATAGCGAGGAGACGACGGTGGCATGACCTCCTCCGCCTCCGGCTCGTCACCAACAGAGCTGCCGGCGGCATCGTCTTCAGCAACGGAGAAGTACTGCACAAGGCAGAAGCGTGCGACTCCCACGTAGACAAGGCTGGCTCCGACGTGTTGCTCGCCCGGGTCCTCGCAGAAGAGCTTCTCCTTGCTGAGCTTCCACGCCGGCGGCGACTCCGTGTTGCTGCTGGGATCGACGGACACGACGTCGCAGGAGCACAGGTAGCCGAGCGTGTCCGGGGAGTCGCCGGAGAGCCCGACCCAGGCGTCCAGCCTCGGGTCGAAGTGCGCACGGCCAGCGAAGGGTAGCTTCCACTCGCCATGGCGCCTCCACGCAGCACCCCTAGACGCTGTGTCGAGGGAGTAAGTGGCGGCCTTGGAGCTGACGAAGACGGTCCGGCCGTCGGGGTGCGCGCAGTGGGCGGTGATGTCCTCCAGATCGAACGGAGGGTTCGGGAGCCTATCATGGGACCACCATCCCCACAGACACGGGCGGAGCAGCTCCGAGGAGTCGTCGTCCAGGGCGGCGAGCTTCCCGCCGACGGGTAGATACATGGGCCAGGTGGGTCGCGGGCCGTCGCGAGGGACGAGGGCGACGCACCGCGTGCGGACGTCGAAGACGGGGACGATGCGCTCGCACTGGATGGTATCCATGACCATGATCTTGTTGCCTTTAGCCGCGAAGAACCTGCTCGCCAAAGCCTCAAGGCGGACGAGAGCCCTCGGTAGGCGCTGCGCCGTCGCGTGGCCGTCTTCATCCGGGGAGGAAGGAGTGTCCGACGGTAGATCGAACTTGCGGAGGCCGTATATCGCCTCCCCGTCGTTCGTGACGAGGTATAGGCGCCGGCGGCGACGCTTCCCGCCGACGCGCCCGTCCGAGGGTCGCTTTGGCATCCTCCCCTGTTGTTTCAACTTCTGTAGTGCCGCTTCGATCGAACTCGAAGACGGCGAGTCCGGCCGATGTCCGATGTCGGATGCGAAGGCGGCGGAGATGGAGTAGCGAATAGCGATGCCGCACGTCGACGTGGCTCTTTCTTCCGCTAGGGCTATTTTTTCTCCCCTATGTATTGCGCGAGAGATCCTTTGGTTCTCGCCCCGGCGCTCCACGAACGGGTCGGCCCAATACTGTTGATACGGCAGCGGTTTTAGAAAAGTTCCTGGACCGGTTTTAGAACATTTTGTGTTGTTTTTTTCTTCCTTTTCTATATGTTTTTTTATTGTTTTTTCATCAGATTTTTGATTTTTTCTGTCAATACATGCCTACCTTTTCAACACCCTTTGTACTTTTCTTGTGTACACTGAAACATTTGTTATACATATTGATTTTTTTTGCATGATTAACATTTATTATGAAATAAAAGTTAAAATTTAAATGTTTTCTGTCAATACATGTTAAATTTTTTTTAAATTATACAGAAAATTATTTTAAACTATGCAAACATTTTTTTTGCATTGTACTCCCTCAATCCCGAATTAATTGTCTTAGATTTGTCCAGATATATCTAGACACGTTTTTTTTAAATCAAAGAAGACTTTATTCAAGATCAGGTGCATTTTACAGAAAGGATCTAGACACGTTTTAGTGTTAGGTACATCCATATCTAGAGAAATCTAAGACAACTAATTTATGATGGAGGTTATATAACAATTTTTGAATATTTTTTCTGAAATGTATGAGCATTTTTTAATGTAAGTACATTTTTTGAGTTACATAAATATATTTAAACATAGTACAATTTCTTTTTAAAATGTCACGTCGATATATTTTCAAAATGCCTTACCATTTTTAGAAGGTCACAACGTTTTATTGAATGCTATTAATTTTTTTTAAAGGTGACAAACATAAGTGCTTTTAAAGAGGTAGATGCCGCATGATATAAAGCGGTTCAGTTTCCATTTTGGTGTAAGGCTGTCGCTTCGGCTCCGCACACCACATATACTGTAGATAGGATAGGGGGAAGTGGCAGTTTAAGGCATTGTACAATACAAGGTGTTTAGGCGAGATGCTTAGAGAAATAAACCAGTCTTTCCTTGAGCATCGGTGCTTATTTGTACAGGATAGACACTTAATTAGGTGTCTCTCTTGTAAAAATAGACACTGGTGCTTCAGAAAAATCCAATTTATTTTTCTAAGCACCTACATTGTACAAGGCCTAACCGGAAAACATCCAAAGAGATAAGCGCCGCACCGAAACGGTTTTAATGTTGGTTGTGGTCAGTCGCAGTCAAGGACATTGGTTTGACCACGAGCCCTTTCAGTTAGTACACTTGTGAAGACTTAGAATAGATTGGATGTGAAAAAGAATAGAGAGGTAAGGGTGATAAAAACCAAATTAAAGAGATAGCAATGAGTGAATGCAATAAAGGACAAACATCATATCAATCTAAGGCAGTTGAAACAAACGAGTAAAAACCAATTTGAGGTGGCATTACCCAAAAAACAGGTGGCCAAAAAATTAAAAGCCACATGAAACATGATGAT
>NC_041389.1:633037385-633043498 GCF_002162155.2 Triticum dicoccoides
ATGGTGACGATGTAATCTAGTGGTGGGGAAGTTCGAAGACAGTGGTAGGAGCTCAGGAACGGTGGTGAGCTGCTCAGGGACGACGACGGGAGCTCAGAGATGGTGGTGGATTGGGTGCCGCGTCTCGAGCTCGGTGTTGAATGGGGGTTGCGGCAATCAGCGCCAAGGGACTGCATGGGACGGTCGGCGTCGCAGGGACAGAGCGACCGTGTAGCAAGCTCGACGCTATCGGGTGGTCGGGGTGGAAGTCACCGAGGGGCAAGATAGGGCAGTGCTTCACGGTGGCCGGCAGGGTGGTGGTTATGAAAGTTCACTACCGGTTGGGTTCCGCTCACAACCTTTTTTCGACAACCTGTAGCAAAAAGATTAGGGCATTTGCAAAAGCTTTTGGGCACCAAATAGAGATAGGGCATCCGCTGGAGCTGGATTTTGGTCCAAAATGACCCAAACGGCAAAAATAAAATAAAATTGGCACGATCATTGTTTTGCGTCGTCTGTTGCACATGCTCTAACTGACAATCCTCTTCCGTACGTTAGTCATGGAGCTCGTGGATGGTACGTTTGCATCGTGGAACGGGGAGGTTATCCGGAAAATCTTTTGCCTATGGACACTGCAACTATCCGTCCGTAGCATCCTGGATTTTTTGTTGTGGAATTTTGAAAGGAAATGGAATTTTTACATTGCGTTCTGCTTATCCCTTCCCATGCTCGTCAGGACAAAACTGCGACGTGAAAGCTGGCGTTTCGGGACGGACGAGACTTGCCTGCTCCCCTTGCGGGTGCCCATCCATGCTCCCGCATACGTGGCTTGATTTGATTGGAACAAAATAAGGTCCTGCCCTACCCTCTTAAAATCAGGGGGGGGAGATAATTAGATTAGAAAGGAAAAAGAAGAAAGACAGCCGTAGGATGAAGTGGGAGCACGGATAGGAGCATGAAGAGGGAGCAGGCAAGCGGGATCCTTTCGGGACGGAGTTCTTCTAACACCATAGCCGAGGCCCAAGGAGAAGAGGCGGTCAAATTTGTGCTGGATCGAGGTCCCGGCTAAGCTGAAAGTTTTCCTTTTGAGGTTAGCAGAGTAATCCCTCCCACCTACGATCTGCTTCAACATCAAACACAGACACCAAAAAGCTTGGTGCTGTTCTAGCTTTCTCTTCTTTTGTTCTTGTTGAACACTGTACTAGGGCCCGTTTTGTTTTTTGGGCTTCTATGCAATGGAGAGCCCGGGAGCCCTCCCTGTTGATCTAAAATCCCCACACTAGGATCTGCTTCAACATCGCCGGCTCCGAACTGCTCACTGTGTGAATGCTCGGATTCATGACGCCACTTTTCTGTTTGAGCTCTGTCAAAGGAGGAAGTGGTCGAGCACATGATCTAGAAAAAAGAAGAAGAATGTACCATGCAATCAGACGCTCTGGAAGCTTCTAATCTTATGACGATGGATGCTTAGAATCAGTAATCTGACCTTTTCTTTTCTATTGCATCTGTATAATCTGATCCCCAGTGGTTCCTGTGACAAAATACTCTGACGGTTCCGGAAGTATGTGACATTACTTTATGGATCCTCACCCTGACGGTTCAACAGTGAATCCTGGAACAATTACTACTAGTACGAACTAATACTACGGAGTAAATAGAATGCCGATCACTCACGCTCTGTTTCTTGAAAATCTGAAGGAAAATTGATCCAAGTCTCTGATCACAGATTCACAGTTGACAACCAAACCAACACAACTACCAAATCATTTTCTACCTCAACGGGTCAATGCTCCGCTCTCACGTTCATCAATCGTTTCTCTTGTCTTCTCCTGCTCCCCGCGTGGAGTCATCGCGCCGCCAGCGAGACGAGCCCCCGGACTTGTCCTCGACGTCGCCACTCCACCCATCCCCGGGCGCGAAAAGTGAGAAGAGCCTCGCCACGGCGCTCCGCACAGAATTTCCGCCGGCAGCTGGGTCGTGGGCGCTCCCCTCCCTCACGCGCACGGACGCAACCGCGCTCGTCACGTGCCTCAGCCTGTGCGACATCAGGATCTCGAGCCGAACATGCTCCGGCAGCCGCAGCGCAAAGCGCTCCATCCCGCCGGCGCGCTCGTGCCCCGTCGAGTTGGACCGCGGCAGCGCCTCACGCCCGCCCTCGCGCCGCGTCCTCGCGAGGATCCTGGCACTGTCGTCTTCCTCCTCGCTGCGGCTGGGGTCGTCTTCGATTAGCACCACCGTATCGTGAATGTGAACAGACGGCGAGTCGGGTGGCGCCGGCGTTTCCAGCTCCTGATCTGGCACTAGTGGCGGCGGCGGCGGGTCGAGGACGTTGGCGCGGCAGAGCGGGCACGTGACGTGCTTCTCGAGCCAGAGGCCGATGCACTGCGGGTGGAACGCGTGCGGGCACGTCGGGAGGAGGCGCAGGCTGTCGTCGTCGTCGAACTCCAAGAGGCAAACCGCGCACTCCAGCGGGTCGACCCGGCCGTCGCTGATCCGGTGCTGCTTGACGTCACGGTAGGACACTAACGGCAGCGCCGCGATCTCGGCGGCGTCCAGGCACTCCTTGTGGTGCGAGTGCGGCCACTCCGACGAAGAGTCCTCGGCGGCCAGGGGTTCGTCTGGCGGCCGGTACAGGCGGAGGCAGGCAAACGCGAGGAGGACGACGAAGACGGGGAAGAAAATGGCCATGAAGAAGGAGATGACCATCACGTCCGAGAAACTCATAGAGCTGTCCGATCCCGGGCCTCCCGGCGTCTGCGCTGCTGCGCAGGAAGCGATCGCCGTGAAAACGACGGAGGCGAAGGCACGCTTGCGGGAGGCGGCCATTGCGCCCCGGCGGCTAGGTTTGGTTCTGGGCGTGCTGGGTCCCAGAGTCTAGGAGTTAGTAAACCCTACCAAAATTTCCGTTAAGATTCGTGCGCTTTGCATTTGCCCCGGCGTGACATTTTCTTTTTAATTCAAGGATAGGTCAAGGGCGCCAAGAAGGCAGATACATATTGCAAACAACGATCAATGGACGAGGCTTGCCTGCCCAGTTCCGAGCTTCGATACGTACATGTACGTGCTTCGCGCCAGTCTTTGGCACCGGACGGTTGAAGCAATTGGGTTGTAGAGGTATCTTTTTTTTTTCAACCAACATTATATCACATAATACTTATCACACAAATGCATAAAAATGAATGTATTTAAAACTAAAATATGTCTAGATACATTCATTCCTCCGACAAGCATTTTCGAACGGAGAGAGTACAAGACACAAGACAGGCCATGAGCCAAATTTTCTAATTCATGAGTAATAAAAGTACTCTCTGTAGGACAATGCACAAACGAGATACAAGGGAAGTTGCACACGATATCCTCATTATAAAGAGTACCCTTAATTAGTTAGTGATTTCGAATCATCGTGAGAAGCGAAGCGGTCCTTTTGTCTTGGGCCTTGCTGAGCAAGAACGTTGATTTCAGAGGGATGTATAGGAAGGAAAATAAAGGAATGGATGCTGGGCCATGAAAATAATGTATGTGACATCTAAAAAATGATTATACAATTTATTTATTTCTGCAATTCGAAAAAATATATTTACCATTCAAAAAATATATGTTACATTTTAAAAAATGTTCATGCATTCAAAAATATGTTATGCCATTTAAAACATGTTAATACAATCTACAATACTGTCCATGTAGTTTAAAAAAATGTTTCATGTCATTCAAAACTGTTTCAACGTGTATTTGAATTTTTTAACAAATATTCAAAAGAATGTGTTTGAAAAATGTTAATCATGCATTTAAAAAAAATTAAACCTGTATAAAACATGTTTTTGATGTATATACCAAAAATATACAATGTGTATGAAAAAATAGACATCAAAACATGTATTTGCAAAATGTTAATCATATATTGGAAAAATGTTAAACATGTAGAAGAAAATGTTCTTGCTGTATACAAAAAATGTACAATGTGTATGAAAATGTAGACATGTGTAGAGAGAAGTAAAGAAAATAAGGAAAATAGGAAAAAATGTCGCATAGTTTTCCAAAATGTATATTGTCATTAAAATTGTTCAAACGTGTATATGAATTTTTTTTACCATGTATTCAAAAGAAGTTCAAAACATGCATTTAAAAAATATACATCATGTATTTCAAAAATTGTCAATGTGTATAAAATAATGTTCAAAACATGCATTTAATAATACCCTCTGTTTCTAAATATAAGCCCTTTTAGAAATTTCAAAATGGACTACATAAGTATGTATATAAACATATTTTAGAGTGTAGATTCACTCATTTTGCTCCATATATAGTCCATATTGGAATCTCTAAAAGGTATTATATTTAGGAACGGAGGGAGTGCAACATGTATTTGAAAAAATATCAATGTGTATCAAGAAATTGTTGTACGTGTACAATTAATTGTGCATTGTATAGAAGCAAACATGTGTAGAGAAAAAAAAGAACAAGAAAAAAGAGAGGAAAGAAAAAAAAACATGAAGAAATATTTCAGTGGTAACCATGAAGAAACGAAGAAAAACAGGAAACAAAGAAAACCCATGGAAAACCGATGAAGAAACGAAGAAATATAAAGGAAAAAAGTAAGATGAAAAATAACCCAAAGAAAGCCGCACAAAACAATGGAAACATAAAAAGTCATGGTACAGTATTGGGTCGGTCCACGTCCTAGGGCTATATTTCACTTCTAGCCCCTGTTGAAGAATTCGTCCGATTAACCAGTTAACTTGCCGATGAATCCCTACTCGTAGGGTCACCGAGTAGTCGGAAAACTGATAAATCAATCGATTAATTGGTTAAATGGCTGATTAACTTGCCGATTATCCTACTAGTCCCCTACCCACCAGCCAACAGAGCAGCTACCAGTTAACGATTTCCTCAACAATGTTATAGCTCCGGCGACAACATGGCCTCCGGACTATTCTTCATGACTCATTTGGGGCTTCATTACCCCTCAAAAAAAATTAGGGCTTCATTGTTGCTCATGTAGGTACAAGCATTCAGGGTTGGATATTCCATCGATAGAGGCTGAAGATTTATTGAGGGTCTACAGCTAGTAGCAGAATTGGGTATTCACTGCCCTTGTGATGGTGAATGACTTGATGAAAATTGTTCAAGCCTGGAAGAACCCGTTGGAGTACTGCCCTTCGGGGGCGATTGTCACTGATAATTGTCAAAGTTTAATGACAAGCTTCAGCAGGGCGGCAATTATACACCGCCGGTGAAAAGCAAATGTAGCTTCACATGAACTTGCTCATTTTGGTTTTATTAAGACGGCGTGTCAGGTTTGGAGGGACCATCGCTTGATTTCCTGGCTCCAATTGTTCTAAAGGATATGACAATCATTTAATAAAGTCTCAAAACTATAAAATCCTCGCTTTAGGGCCTCTTTGATTCGCAGTTTTGTAAAAAGCAGGAATAAGGAAATCATAGAATTGGAATGTCATGCTCATTTAAATTCTACCAAATCTGAGTTTGTTTGATTGCATACAGGAAAAACAAAGATTTTTTTTTCTAAGAGGTTGGAGTCGATGTTAGATGTCTTATGGAATGTAGTACACTTGATTCCTTTGAAAAAATACGAATCAAACGACCAATGTAGAAAACATTCCTAAGAATTTTAATTCTCCACAAATCCAATAAAATTCCTATGAATCAAAGTCCTCTTATGCCTCTCTTTCTAATATTAGGTAAATATTTGTTTGGCCACTCACAATTGCAGGTCTTCGTTTCTACGGATTTGCTAAATCTCATCTCACTCAAACTCTACATGAGATCATACAAAGAGATCAATGCTATTTTTTAGTTTATTTTTATATGTTATTTGTACCTAAATATGATAACATCATTCCACTCGATTAAGACTTGGTTAAATCTCAATCAACTAAATCTAGCCACTACAGATCATACTACGTACCAACCAAGCACAAGTACTTATGTCACAGTTGAACAGATTAACTCTGATTTCCTGTGTTGATCATCTCACGGAGTACAACTTATACACGAGAGAAAGGGGGGCGTGCCCGAGAGAGTCGGCACGCAGGCCTGGGCTATGGTTACAGATCCTATATTCTAGGTAGTGTACAAGAGTTACAGATACAATACATACGCTATCTAACCCCCCC
>NC_041389.1:633044086-633049680 GCF_002162155.2 Triticum dicoccoides
TATATATAGAATTTTTAGTAGAACCAATCATGCATATATATATCATCAATGTCTCACAAACCATCATATTAATTAATTCACACATACACACATGTATAGCTATATACAATTTCTCCTACATATGCATGTTGCCTTCGAAGCCAATGGCATTAGCCTAATTGGTGCCTTCGGAGCACGATGACAATTGGAAGTGGTTTTCATGGGGGCGGTAGCGGGTAATAGTATTCTCCCTTCGGATTTATGACCTGGTTGAGCAAAAATCCCGCTATTTCCTCTTGAAGTGCTTCTACGCGCTCCGTTTCTAGGAGCTTCGCCCGCACCTCTCTGAACTGTTAAGAAGGAGATCAATATGCATGTGTATTAGTTGTGTGACTAGATATCGATAATGGTGTAAAAATTGTGAATAGTGTTTTGACAAGCGTACCCATTCTTGTCTTTGAGATCTGCTTCTTTCGGACGCCATCATGCGAATGTTCTCGCAAACGCAGAATGCACACAGATCAGTCTCCTGCGCCTGCTTCAGGGCCTTTACGAGAATGGAATTTGATCAGATAATAATTAATCAAGCATGATAATTAAAGAGATGGCAGCTAGCTAGCTAGCCAGTACTACTTAATTACTTACCTTGGGTCTTCCCCATTTAAGCTTTTCTTTCCATTCGTCTTCCGTGACGCTGATGAACCTTGCCCAAGCCCTGCCCGCCGACAAAGAAAATGAATAAAGGGGTTATTAAATAGTTCATATCATGAAATGACGAACTAAATAGGCCGAGATATATAGTTAATAATGATTGAAATTACCTGTTGACTATCCCAAACAAGATGTTATAGTCAGTTTTTTCTTTGAGTAGTGAGTCCAGTATTTCAACTGTTCCGGCGTCAACTTTAATGATACACAAGACCCAGTGAAATCTGCATGCACACACGTTTGCATGTCTTAATTAAGCGGGCATATGTAAGGAAAAATATGTAGCTAGCTAGTAGGCAAAAACAGAGAATTTGTAGTACAAGATAGTGTGACTCACTAGAAGTTGTAAGGAAGTAGTATATCTTCATTGTATTTGAGGTGCTTCAAGAACTCTAGCATGCTGTCCTCTACGGTCTTTTGGTGACGTGCATCTATTTTCCATGTGTATTCATTAACGGTGTTTGGGTCAATGAACCCAATGCCATAGCGTCCACCTTTTCTCATTTCATACATCTTCATCCTGCATATAATACCACAGAAAAGAATATAGTGAGGATAATTACAGGTAATGATTGATCAAAAGGATCACCACAACTAGCTTGAGACTTAAATTACAGAAAGAAATCACTTACAGACAATAGCAACTGACGATAGATTTGTCGAGTGCGTCTTGATTGTATAACTGAAACAGTTCAGAATACTCAACGGACACAACTTTCTCATGGTAGTAATGCCCCTCCTTGACATTCACCATGAGGGACAATTGATCGGAAATCTTGGTAATGTTCATGTACCATTGATGCAATTCATACATTCTCGTTGGGAGGTTCTTGACCTTGTCTGGCTCGACCAAAGGTTGGCCCCGGACATATTTCCGTTTTATTTCATCCTCTCTAAGCACAGGCATGGGCTCGATCTCGAGGAGTTGTCCAACAGTGATTTTGAGAACTTCAGCCTGCATTATATGGTCCTCCGTTATTACCACATTGCCCACCTCAGGAACGTAAACTGTTTGCCCACAATAATATTGGGCGCGCGTACTGTCACGTGTTGTTGGCACAACAAGCGAGGGGATCGATTGCGCCGCCTGTTCTCCCAGCTGGGGAATGGTTTTCCCGCATTTTTTGACAGCTGCTTCTTGTTTGCTCGATCCCGAGCTCGCCTCCTTACGTAGACGTGCTCGATTTAACTTCCTGATGTGGCGCTCATCGTCTGTGTCAACAAGCTTGGGAGCTGGTGGTTGAGCCATACGAATGAAGTGGTCAATCGTTTCCTCAGGCACTTTCTCCCTTGGTGGCGTTGGCAGTTTCGGTGCAAAATGGGCTTCCACCTCGGACTTCGATATGGCTGCGATTTCCTCCTCGGACCTGTCATAAGCCCTCCGCGGAAGAGGCGTGAGGCTTGGACCATATTTATATCGCTTGCCTCCGCCTGTACTTCCTGTACTACCTCGACTCGTACCGCTACGCACCATAGTTGCGGGGTGTCTCTTCTGCGATTGCTGAGGCGACGGAGACGGCTGACGGGGCTGAGTTGGACGAGGAGGAGTGGCCGCCTGAAGCTATGCCGGACTTGGAGGAGGAGTGGCCTGAGGTTGTGCCGGACTCGGAGGAGGAGTGGACGTCTGACGCTGTGGCGGACTTGGAGGAGGAGGAGTGGCCTGACACTTTGCCGGACTTGGAGGAGGAGTGGCCTGACACTCTGCCGGACTTGGTGGACTTGCAGGAGCGGGAGACTGCTGACTCGGTGACGGACTTCGATGAGGAGTCGGCTGACGCGGTGTCGGTGGCCTTCGAAAGATGATGCAATCCTTTTTCCATAGGATGATACGATGGTTGGCGTCTCCGAGAAAGCGCTCGTCGTCACCTCCAGTTATGTCAAGCTCTAGCTCTGAATATGGGTCCACCATCTCATCAACCAAGACACGAGCATAGCCCGCTGGAATCGGGTTGCAATGGAAGGTTGCCTCGGGGGGATTTGTAAAAGCAACGGCGTCCGCCACCTTCATGGATATGTTCTTCATTTTGATGTGTAGCTCGCAACTAGTGTTCTCCGTGATGTCATCCATGAGGTATCTACCCAGCATTGCGTCGTCCGGGGCGGAACCCACACTGCTTCTCGGCATGGATGGGGCGGTGCTATCCAATGCTGGATCATTCGCTAGCTGCTGCAGCTGCTGAGACCCCCTTTGCTGGGTAAGTGAGTCGATCTACTCCTGCCGCCGCTGGAATTTGACTACCAATTCCGCTTGACTTGCTTCTAGGCCTTGAAGGCGTTCATAGTCCCGCTTCCTCTGCTCCTCCTCCATCTTCCTCTTCTTCTCCTCCGCAATCTTCTTTCTCGCACGGGTTCTGTAGTCGGTGTTCCAGTCTGAAAACCCCTCATACCACGGAATAGCGCCCTTGCCTCGTGTTCTTCCCGGGTGTTCAGGATTTCCCAGGGCACGCGTAAGCTCGTCGTTCTCTCTGTTGGGCTGGAACACCCCCGATCGTGCCTCTTCTATTGCAACAAGTATCGCATCGTCGGCTCCCTTCAGACTTGCCCTCGTCGAAACATTGCCTGCCTTCGGGTCCAACTCCCCCCCATGCGCATAGAACCAAGTCCTGACCCTGGGGGGCCAGCTCTTAGTAACCAGAGTGGCACCTGCATCCTCCATCTCTTTCTCAGACTTATCCCACTTAGGCATTGCCACCGCATAGCCACTTGGCCCCAGCTTATGGAACTTATCCTTTTTTTCGGCATTCTTCTTGTTTATTCTCGACCGTTCCTTAGCTAATTCCGAATCCTTGAATTTCATGAAATCGTCCCAATGAGCACGTTGGTTCTCTAGTGTTCCCTCGAATACTGGAGTCTTCCTTCCTCCCTTGACGTACTTGTCCCATTCACGATTCTTGTG
Source organism: Triticum dicoccoides (assembly GCF_002162155.2). Lineage (NCBI taxonomy): Eukaryota > Viridiplantae > Streptophyta > Magnoliopsida > Poales > Poaceae > Triticum > Triticum dicoccoides. The sequence continues at coordinate 633,047,670 of NC_041389.1, forward strand.
GTTCTTGAATGCAACCGCCATCTTCCTAAGAGCAGCGTCCTTGACTTTCTGCACATCTGCTTCTGTGAAATGATCTGGTAGGGTGAAATGTTCCATGAGAGTATCCCAAAGCAGATCTTTTTGATTCTTGTCGACAAAAGTAACATCTGGACGTGGAGCAGCGTCCTCTTTGCCTTTTTGTCTTTTGTCTTTTGCTGGCTCTCTCCATTCTTGAAGGGAGATCGGGAGTTGGTCCTGCACAAGAACTCCGCACTGACAAACGAACTTGTCCACAATCTTCTTAGGCGCTAATGGTTCGCCATTAGGTCTGACTACCTCGATATTGTACTTTATGCCCTCCTTCAACTTTTTGTTCGGGCCTCGTTTCGTCCTTTTGCCTGAAGATTTGCTCGATCCGGATGGCTGAAAGAACAAAGATCGATTCGTTAATATATCTTCAAGTCATTTAAAACATGTGATGATCACCAGATACCTGCTTATATAAATATATATATCTCGCCGGTCTTTGTTGTTTCAGGATCAACATGTTCTTCGTCATCGTCATAATCGTAGTTCATGACTTCATCAATTCGGTCGTCGCGATCGAATATCATATCACCCTCTCTGGTGTTGTTTAGAAATTCGGAGCCGTCATAATCTTCTTCATTCTGATCATCATCTGGCCCGCGTATCATATCGAACATGGTCTGTTCTCCCTCTCTGTCGGTATTGTCTGCCATAGCTTTTATTTAACTAATTCAAAAGAAATATAAAACAATTTAGTATTCAAATTACATCATCTCGAATAATAGATATAATTTCGAATACTTCGTCTAGAATAATAGATATAATCTCGAATACATCGTCTCGAATAATATATAATATTGAATAGTACATCACTGGCTAGCTAATTAAAGATCGAATACTACAGAAGAATCTAGGACACTCGCGGTTCCTGCGGCGCGGGCGGTGGACACCCAAAGAGAAGGAACCCTCACAGGATCATAGCTGAAGTGAGATCCCCGAAGATACTACCAGGTATTGGAGAACCTGCCGCCCTCTAACGCAACCATGTAGCGATGGACGTGCTCGTCCTCCTCCCTGACATGGTGACGTACCACCTCCGGCGGGGCCGGGTCCCTCCGCACCGAAACTGGCCCACGCGAACGCCACCAAACGAGATCAGGGTCGACGACGGGACCCGGGGCCGGGTTCCTCATCAAGCGGCGCGCCCCTCCAGGCAGCACCTCCCAGTGCCAGCCCGGCGGAGCCCAGTCCCGGACATGGGTCGGCTGGACATCATCGCGGATGGGTCGACGGCGAGGATGCGGGCCGGGCATCGTCGAGAACAAATACTAGCTATATGCCCGCAAAAAGTAATATTTTTTTAATGATTGGATTCTGATAACTAAAATTTCTAACATTTCTACTATTTCAAAAATCTATATACTATTTCATACTAATTAAGCATCTAACACTAAAAACAGAAAACACAACTTCTATACATCCATTAAAAAACTGAAAAACAACATTATATAAAAAATTTCCATACTAATTAAACACTAATTATATACTAATAATAATAATCTAAATTATATACTAATTAAACATAAAAAATTTCCATACTAATTAAACACTAATTTCCATATAAATTTTTTTGATAACTAAAACAATAATAATCTAAATAATCTAAACTAATTAAACATACAAAATACGTATATACTAATATATACATGCATTAATTCATACATATGTGTGTGTGTGTGTGTTCCATATAAAAAATTTTGATAACTAAAACAACAATAATCTAAATAATCTAAATTATGTACTAATTCATGCTTGTGTGTGTGTGTGTGTGTTTTGATAACTAAAACAATAATAATGTAAATAATCTAAATTATATACTAATTCATGCGCTTGTGTGTGTGTGTGTGTGCTCGGGGCCGGGAGGGGCGGCGCCCATGGTGGCCGCCGGGGGCGAGGGAGAGAGGTTAGAGGGGGAGAGCTCACAGCGGGGCGACGGCGACGGCGA
>NC_041389.1:633050406-633063008 GCF_002162155.2 Triticum dicoccoides
CGACGGAGACGAGGGCGGCGACGGGGACGGGGGCGGGCCCGAGGCGATGACGGAGACGATGGCGGCGACGGGGACGGGGGCGGCGACGGAGACGAGGGCGGCGACGGGGACGGGGGCGGCGACGGCGACGGAGACGACGGAAACAGAGGATGAATGAAAATTTCGTAAGTCGAGTATATATAGAAGGCACCTTTAGTACCGGTTGGAGCCACCAACCGGTACTAAAGGCCTGTTTTGGCCAGGCCAAGCGGCGGGAAGCGACCCCCTTTAGTACCGGGTGGTGGCACAAACCGGTACTAAAGGACCCCCCTTTAGTACCGGTTTGTGCCACGACCCGGTACTAAAGGGGTCGCGCTGCCACCCCAAAGTTTAGTCCCACCTCGCCAGGCGAAGGGCAGCCGCACTGGTTTATAAACCCAGCCACGGCTACCACTTCGAACTCCTCTATATAGCTAGCAGGCTTGTGGGCCTAAACTCCGCGCGTTGCCCTGTGAGTCTGCTGGGCCTTTAAGGCCTGTAATTGCACACCTGTGGCCTATCAGGCCCATAGGGCAGCGCCCCAATTTTTTTATAGTTTTTTTCTTTTCTGCTTTATTTTCTTCTATTTATTTTTGCGTAGTTTTTTGTATAGTTTTTTCTTTTCTGTTATATTTATTTTCTTCTATTTATTTGTGAGTAGTTTTTCATCTAGTTTTCCAAAATTCAACATTTTCAGAGTTCATTTTGTAGTGATTTTCAATTTCACGGTCATTTTGTAAACGATTGAAAAATAGCAAATATTTTTTTTCTTTTCTGCTTTATTTTTTCTTCTATTTATTTCTGAGTAGTTTTTTCTTTTCTGCTATATTTATTTTCTTCTATTTATTTTTGAGTAGTTTCTTTATATAGTTTTTTTCTTTTCAGCTATAGTTTTTCTTTTTTTCTGCTATTTTTTCTGTTAGTGCCCGTAGTTTTCAAATTTGAATAGTTTAAATTTTGAATTATTTGAAATTAGTGTGAATTTTTTTGCACATAAAATTTCTTCGCGTTTCAAATGCCAAAACACATAACTACGCTAACTATTACAGAGATTCCCCTCTCGGTGCGAAACACAGAAGAAAGTGATGATAGCTAGTGAAGCCGATCATATCCCAGATCTTTGGGTGTGAAACTTTTTCTTCGCGGGTGTCCCTTTGCGCCGTAACCATGGAAAATCTTCATCATTTAACGGGATGCTCGGGTCAATATTCACTATGAATGGAGCAATTTCATCAAACTTTTCATAATCTTCTGACTTGTCTGTCTTGTCATCCACTCCCATGATGTTTCTCTTCCCAGAAAGAACTATGAGCCGCTTTGGCTCATCGTACGATGCATTCGCTTCCTTATCTTTTCTTTTTCTTGGCTTGGTAGACATGTCCTTCACATAGAAAACCTGTGCCACATCATTGGCTAGGACGAATGGTTCGTCTGCATACGCAAGATTGTTGAGATCCACTGTTGTCATTCCGTACTGCGGGTCTTCCGTTACCCCGCCTCGTGTCATATTGACCCATTTGCACCGAAACAAAGGGACCTTTAAACCACGTTGATAGTCAAGTTCCCATATGTCCTGTATATAACCATAATATGTTTCCTTTCCCGTCTTGGTTTCTGCATCAAAGCAGACACCACTGTTTTGGTTGGTGCTCTTCTTATCTTGGGCGATCGTGTAAAATGTATTACCATTTATCTCGTACCCTTTGAAAGTCATTATATTCGAAGATGGTAACTGGGATAGCAAGTACAGGCCATCTTCAATAGAGGTGTCATGCATGGTACATGTTTGCAACCAGCTGGCGAAACTCCTGGTTTGTTCACGTGTAATCCAGTCATTAGACCGCTCCGGGTGTTTGGAGCGTAGCAAATTCTTGTGTTCATCCATATACGGAGCCACCAAGGCAGAATTCTGTAGAACTGTGTAGTGTGCTTCAGTGAGAGAATGTCCGTCCATACATATTATTTGTTCCCCTCCTAGCGTGCCTTTTCCATCCTGTCTGCCCTTATGCCGCGATTCAGGAACACCAATCGACTTAAGGTCAGGAATAAAGTCAATACAAAACTCAATGACCTCCTCATTTTGATGGCCCTTGGAGATGCTTCCTTCTGGCCTAGCACGGTTATGAACATATTTCTTTAAGACTCCCATGAACCTCTCAAAGGGGAACATATTGTGTAGAAATACAGGACCCAAAATGTTAATCTCTTCGCATAGGTGAACTAGGACGTGCGTCATGATGTTGAAGAAGGATGGTGGGAACACCAACTCGAAACTGACAAGACATTGCACCAAATCATTCTGTAACCTTGGTATGATTTCTGGATCGATTACCTTCTGAGAGATTGCTTTGAGAAATGCACATAGCTTCACAATGGCTAATCGAACGTTTTCCGGTAGAAGCCCCCTCAATGCAACCGGAAGTAGTTGCGTCATAATCACGTGGCAGTCATGAGACTTTAGGTTCTGGAACTTTTTCTCTGCCATGTTTATTATTCCCTTTATATTCGACGAGAAGCCAGACGGTACCTTAATACTGAGCAGGCATTCAAAGAAGATTTCCTTCTGTTCTTTGGTAAGAGCGTAGCTTGCATGACCCTGATGTATGCCGTCTTCTCCGTGCATACGTTGCTGGTCCTCCCGTGCCTCAGGTGTATCTTTTGTCTTCCCATACACACCCAAGAAGCCAAGCAGGGTCACGCAAAGATTCTTCGTCACGTGCATCACGTCGATTGCGGAGCGGACCTCTAGGTCTTTCCAATATGGCAGGTCCCAAAATATAGATTTCTTCTTCTACATGGGTGCGCGTCCGTCAGCGTCCTTTGGAACAGGTTGTCCGCCAGGACCCTTTCCAAATATCACCTTCAAATCCTTGACCATATCATGTACATCAGCACCAGTACGGTGGCGAGGCTTCATCCGGTGATCCGCCTCACCTTTGAAATGCTTGCCTTTCTTTCTTACGGGATGCCTGCTCGGAAGAAATCGACGATGTCCCAGGTACACATTCTTCTTACAACTATTCAAATATATACTGTTGGTATCATCCAAACAGTGCATGCATCCGTGGTATCCCTTGTTTGTCTGTCCTGAAAGGTTACTGAGAGCAGGCCAATCATTGATGGTCACGAACAGCAATGCCTTTAGGTCAAATTCTTCCTGTTTGTGCTCATTCCATGCACGTACACCTGTTCCATTCGACAGTTGTAAGAGTTCTTCAACTAATGGCCTTAGGTACACATCAATGTCGTTGCCGGGTTGTTTAGGGCCTTGGATGAGCACTGGCATCATAATGAACTTACGCTTCATGCACAACCAAGGAGGAAGGTTATACAAACATAGAGTCACATGCCAGGTGCTATGGTTGCTGCTCTTCTCCCCAAAAGGATTAATGCCATCTGCGCTTAGACCAAACCATACGCTCCTTGCGTCATCTGCAAACTCCTTCCCGTACTTTCTTTCGATTTTTCTCCACTGCGACCCGTCAGCGGGTACTCTCAACTTTCTGTCTTTCTTATGGTCTTCTCTGTGCCATCGCATCGCCTTGGCATGATCTTTGTTTTGGAACAAACGTTTCAACCGTGGTATTATAGGAGAATACCACATCACCTTGGCAGGAATCTTCTTCATGGGGCGCTCGCCCTCGACATCACCATGCTCATCACGGCTGATCTTATAGTGCAATTCACCACATACCGGGCAAGCGTTCAAATCCTCATACTCACCGCGGTAGAGGATGCAATCATTAGGGCATGCATGTATCTTCTGCACCTCTAACCCTAGAGGGCAGACATCCTTCTTTGCTTCATACGTACTCTCGGGCAATTCGTTGTCCTTTGGAAGCATATCCTTTATCATTACCAGCAACTTTCCAAATCCCTTGTCAGATACACCATTCTCTGCCTTCCATTGCAGTAATTCCAGTGTGGTGCCCAGCTTTTTCTTGTCACCTACGCAATTCGGGTACAACAATTTTTTGTGATCCTCTAACATGCGCTGCAACTTCTTCTTCTCCAAATCACTTGCGCAGTTTCTCTTTGCATCGGCAATGGCCCGACCTAGATCATCAACGGGTTTATCTGATGCCTCTTCTTCAGCTTCTTCCCGCATTGCCGGCTCAGCTTCTTCCCGCATTGCCGGCTCAGCTTCTTCCCGCATTACCGGCTCAGCTTCTTCCCCATTGTTGTATCATCGTATTCAGGGAACCCATGGCCAGGATAGCTGTCGTCGTCCTCTTCTTCTTCATTGTCTTCCATCATAACCCCTCTTTCTCCGTGCTTGGTCCAAACATTATAGTGGGGCATGAAACCGGACTCAAACAGGTGGACGTGAATGGTTCTTGACGTAGAGTAATTGCGATCATTCTTACAGCCAGCATATGGACAAGGCATAAAACCATCCGCCCGCTTGTTTGCCTTAGCCGCAAGCAGAAAAGTATGCACGCCCTCAACGAACTGGGGAGAGCATCGGTCATCGTACATCCATTGTCAGCTCATCTTCTTTACACAACACCGAATAGACCAAATTAATACAAGTTCATACATAAAGTTCATACAACACTTAAATGCAACAAACAAATAACTCTCTAGCTAAAGCATTTAAATGCAACAACAAATGCGATCAAGATCGCAACTAAGGTAACAATTGATCCAACAGCATAATGATACCAAGCCTCACTATCGGTGGCATATTTTCTAATCTTTCTAATCTTCAAGCGCATTTTCTCCATCTTGATCTTGTGATCATCGACGACATCGGCAACATGCAACTCCAATTCCATCTTCTCCCCCTCAATTCTTTTCAATTTTTCTTTCAAGTACTCGTTTTCTCTTTCAACTAAATTTAACCTCTCGACAATAGGGTCGGTTGGAATTTCCGGTTCACATACCTCCTAGATAAAAATATCTATGTCAACTTGATGGGCATAATTATTTGTCATAAACACGAAATGCAACAAATAGTTTTAAAAGAGAATATACCACATCCGAATCATAACAAGGACGAGGGCCGACGGGGACGAATATCAAAACCATGGCACTATGTATAACAAACAACGTACGGGTAAGATAATTATTATACGAGTAACTATATATCCAAATCACACAAACATCATTTTTTTATATAAAATTTCATGAACAAGAGGCTCACCACAAGGTGGTGCCGGCGACGGGATGGTGCGGGCGATCGACGGTGGTTACGACAGAGATTTAGAAGGCACTAAGTAAACCACACCTACATATGCAAACTAAGTGTTATTTTGACCTCAAATTGCATATAAATCAAATACTACCACATATAATTCCTCCCAAATTACTAAAACCCACAATTAATCACTATATAAACCAATGCAAGAGCTAATCTAGCAATGAGAGATGAAAGGACAAAGTTGCTAACCTTGGTGATCATTTGAATGGATGAGGGCCTGCAAATCTTGACAAATTTGGGGCAAATTTTGTGATGAACTCGAGAGGAAGAAGGGAAGAACAAAAGAGAGGGAGAGGGGAAAGGGGGAAGAACAGAGTACGGGTGGACGAAGGATTTATATAGGACGACCTTTAGTACCGGTTCGTGCCACGAACCGGTACTAAAGGTGCTGGAAGGGCCCCACTCTGACAACATCCTGCCACCACTCTCATTAGTACCGGTTCGTGGCACGAACCGGTGCTAAAGGTTTGCCACGAACCAGTACTAAAGAGCTCCTCCCGGCTAGCCGTTGGACCCGGCACTAATGGACACATTAGTGCCGGTTCTGTTACAAACCGGGACTAACGTGTCTCACATTTGACCCTTTTTCTACTAGTGGACGTTCAGGCTAGAGCGAAACTCATGATACACTTGAGATGGTAACCCTTTGGTGAACAAATCAGCAAACTGAGAGGAGGACGGTACATGCAAGACCCGTGCTTCTCCAAGAGACAACCGATCACACACAAAATGCAGGTCGATCTCGACATGCTTGGTGCGTTGATGTTGCACCGGATTGCTGGCAAGGTACAAGGCGTTGACGTTGTCACAATATACCACAGTGGCTCGGCGAGGAGGATGGCGTAGTTCATGCAGGAGCTGACGCAACCAACACGACTCGGCGACGCAGTTGGCGACCCCACGGTACTCTGCCTCGGCGCTTGATCGAGAAACGGTCGGCTGCCGTTTGGAAGACCAAGAGATGAGGTTGGATCCGAGGAACACGCAGAATCCAGATGTTGACTTGCAAGTGTCGGGGCACCCTGCCCAATCTGCATCAGTGTATGCTACCAGGTCATGGGAGGAGGACCGGTAGAATTGGAGCCCATAGTGAGATGTACCCTGAAGGTAGCGCAGAATACGCTTGATCAACTGCATGTGACTGTCCCGTGGCGCATGCATGAAGAGGCACACTTGTTGAACTGCGTAGGAGATGTCTGGTCGGGTAAGGGTAAGGTATTGGAGAGCACCGGCGAGGCTGCGGTACTGCGTGGGATTGGAGAGGAGGTGATCGGCAGTAGCAGACAGTTTAGAGCTGGTGTCAATGGGCGTGGAGACAGGCTTGCAGTTGAGCATTTTGGCACGATCAAGAATCTCGAGTGCATACTATTGTTGACAGAGAAACAAACCCGAGGCATTGGGGGTGACGTTGATGCCCAAGAAGTGGTGGAGCTCGCCGAGATCAGACATGGAGAACTCGGACTTGAGGGCAGAGATGATGCGGTGGAGTGTGTGGGTGGAGTTGGCAGTGAGAATAATGTCATCAACGTACACCAGAAGATAGGCAATGCTTGTTCCCTGATGGAGTATGAACAAGGAGGTGTCACTCCGTGCGACATTGAAACCAATAGATAGGAGGAACCGTTGGAACCGAAGAAACCATTGCCGTGGCGCTTGCTTCAACCCATACAGAGACTTGTGAAGTAAGCAAACATGATCCAGCCGTGAGGAGTCCACAAACCCAGCTGGCTGAGAGCAATAGACAGTCTCATTGAGCTCTCCATGAAGGAAAGCGTTCTTGACATCCAACTGATGAATAGGCCATGACTGTGAGGTGGCAAGGCTGAGGACGACACGGATGGTAGAAGGCTTCACCACGGGACTGAAAGTCTCCTCATAATCCACTCCTTCTTGTTGAGTGAATCCACGAACTACCCATCGAGCTTTGTACCGAGCGAGAGAGCCATCCGCATTTAATTTATGGCGAAAAATCCACTTCCCCGTGACGATGTTCACACCTGCAGGCTTAGGCACCAAAGACCAAGTGAAGTTTTTCAATAAAGCAGAGTATTCATCTTGCATAGCTTGTTGCTAATTTGGGTCTTTGAGGGCTGATCTATATGTGGCAGGAATGGGAGAAAGGGAAGATGTGGTTGTGGTGAGGAACAGTCGGCGGGGCATGCAGTAGCCAGACTTGGCGCGTGTGGACATACGGTGGGAGTTTTGGGGTGGCTCTATCGGAATTGCATGGCGGGGCAGACGTGGCGGGCTAGGAGTGGTCAGCTCGGATGTGGAGGTAGATTCGGTGGTCTGGGCGGCAGGCGAACGCGGTGGAACAGGCGCGGACTGCGAGGAGGATTGCGGTGCAGAGGGGGCAGGCGCAGGATGCGGCGAGCGGTGGGATTGGTTGGATCCGGATGAGGCAGGCGCGGCAGGCGAGGAGGATCCGCGTGGGGATCCGCGTGAGCCGGTGGGAGTGGAGCTGGTGGACGCGGTCGGGGTAGTGGGGGTGCGGGGCCTGGCGCTGGGAGGGGTGCGGCTAGGGGATTGGTTGGGCTGGGATCCCGAGGGCGCAGGTGAGGGAGCTGAATCCGAGGGATTCGGTGGGGGCGGGGGTGGGGGATCCGGTGTGGACGTGCCACATGCATGGCGGGGATCCGGTGTGGACGTACCGTAGGAGGGGGGAGGCGTGTACGGTGTGTATGGGAATTGGGTCTCGTCGAAAGTAACATGGCGGGAGACGATGACGCGTCGTGATTCTAGATCAAAACACCGGTAGCCCTTATGCTCGAGAGGGTACCCGAGAAAAACACAACGAATGGAGCGGGGGGAGAGCTTGTGTGGCATGGTGGCGTAGGTGTTCAGGAAGCACAAACAACCGAAAACGCGAAGATGGTCATAGGAGGGGTGGGTACCGTGGATGAGAAAATGGGGCGTGGTGTTGTGAATGGCACGAGATGGTCGCCTATTGAGAAGGTAAGTGGACGTGTGAAGTGCCTCGACCCAAAAGGGAGGGGGAAGGTTGGCTTGGAGTAAGAGTGTGCGCACGATGTCATTGGTGGTTCGAAGGAGGCGTTCTGCCTTGCCGTTCTGAGGAGATGTGTGAGGGCAGGAGAAACGATAAGAAATGCCGTTTGAGGAGAAGAAGGTGCGTAGGGATGTGTTGATGAACTCACCACCATTATCACACTGCATGGCTTTGATGACGATGTTATATTGAGTGTGGACAAATGTAAAAAAGCGTTGGAGGATGGAAGAGGTGTCGGATTTGTTGCGCATGGGAAACGTCCAGGAATAATGTGTAAAGTCGTCGAGAATAACCAAGTAATATTGGAAGCCCTAAAAGCTAATGATAGGAGATGTCCATAAATCGCAGTGAATTAAATCAAATGGTGAATAAGTCTGGCTAAATGAAGAGGAAAAGGGGAGACGCGGCTGGTGGCCAAGTTGGCATGCATTACATGGAGTATGACCGACCTTATTACAATCACTAAGAAAGTCTTTGGCTATGGTAGAAAGAGAGTGCGCGCTAGGGTGGCCGAGGCGACGGTGCCACAGATCCGGTGAAGTGACGGTGAAGAGTGCATGCGCCCGAGCCGCGGTGGTGCCAACGAAGGGGTAGAGGTCGCCATTGCTAACGGAGATCATGAGTACCTTCCGAGTGCGAAGATCCTTCACAAGAAAACCACAGGGAAAGAATTCAATTGAGCATGCATTGTCTTTTGTAAACCGCCGAACGGAAATTAAACTAGTGACAACATGAGGAGAAATGAGAATATCAGTAAGGCGGAAATCGTGAGGGGGAAGGGTGGTGGAGCCGGAGCCGGTGATGGGAAGGTGCTGTCCATTGCCAACAAGAATACTAGATGGAAGATTCTGCTTTAAAGAAGAACGTGACGAGGTTAGGGTACCTGAATTGCCTGTTATGTGAGAGGAAGCCCCGCTGTCGAGATACCACTCGGGTGGGGGAGGAGCGGGGTAGTGGTTGTTGCTGTAGGCGGCGTTGAGCAGGGCAAGGTGATCCCACGACGGAGGCGCGGCCGGGTAGAACGGGGCCGGTGGAGCGGGCGGCGGCGCGTATGCTGGGTAGGCTTGGGCATGAGAGCCCGGGCGGGGCCCGAGCACACCGGCGGCGTTGGGAGGCACCCAACCAGAGCGCGGAGACGGGATCGCCATCCCGTACGGCGCAAAGTAGCCAGTGTACGGGGCGAGCGGGGCTGGCTGAGGCTGGCCACGGCCCCCATTGTCATGGCGCCCGCAGCCACGGCCGCGTCCGCGTCCACGGCCACGGTCACCACCGTCTCCATAGCGGTCACCGCGGCCGCGGCCAGGAGTGGGAGTCGACGAAGATGAGGCGCCCGAAGCACGGTCGTTGGAGCGATCAGTGGTTTGACGGCTGCCACCGCCGGAGGGACCGCCCGAGTGGCCACCGCCAGGCAGAGCGAAGGCGGAGGCGCTCTCCTCAGACGCGCGCTGCGCCTGGGACTCCTCGGCCAGGACGACGCGGGAGAGGACGGTGTCGAAGGGAAGCCCTTGATCGCCGAGGACGACGCGGATGGTGTCGAGGCGCTTGTCCAAGCCATGGAGGAATTGGGTGGTGAGATCCACCTCAGTGACCGCGTGGTTGATGTCGGCGAGAGCATCGGTGAGGAGCTTCATGCGGCGGGCGTAGTCGGACACGGAGAGATCGCCCTGTTTTAAGTTGCGATACTGGCGATTGAGGATCATGAACCGCGCATCGCGATTGGCAAGAAAGAAGGCCTGAATCTTGTGCCAGAGGGCATATGTGGTGGTGGCGTTGACGGCATGGTCACACATGACGTCTGAGAGAGTGGCATAAATCTAGAGGGCGATGTGGGCGTCAAGCTCGAGATATTGAGAGGTGGCGTTGGGTGGTGGTGGATTCTCGATGAGGTAGGTGATGCCGTAGCGGACGAGAACCATGAGGAAGAAGGTCTTCCACTTGTGGTAGTTGTGATCGGCGGGGTTGAGGAGAAATTTGATGTGGTTTGTGATGTGGTCGCGGTAGATGGGATCGGTGGGGGCAGGAGCAGGGGGGGGGGTTGGTGGGAGAGGCGTGCCGGAGGAGAAGATGGGGGCAAATTGGGAACCTGAGGAGGAAGAAGAGCCGCTGAAGAGGGCGGGGTTGGTGCCGAAGACGAACGTCGGGGAGGTCGTCGCTGTGGTGGCCGGAGCAGTGGGCGCGGTCGGCGCCGAGGAGGAGGAGAGGGAGCCCGGCGAAGTGGCGGCGGAGGAGGAGGGTTCGGTGGCCATGGGGCACCTGGTGTCTGATACCAAGTTGAACAGATTAACTCTGATTTCCTGTGTTGATCATCTAACGGAGTACAACTTATACACGAGAGAGAGAGGGGCGTGCCCGAGAGAGTCGGCACGCAGGCCTGGGCTATGGTTACAGATCCTGTATTCTAGGGAGTGTACAAGAGTTACAGATACAATACATACGCTATCTAACAGTCACAAATGAGAAGGCCTGACCTGATCTCGTACAATGAAGGCGACATGTACATATGTACCACGAGATCGAATGACAAAGATGCATGTGAACTGAGCGTAGCTCGGTTAGTTAGGTTTCTTGTCATGTAACTATGGGGGTTTAAGTCTTAGACTTAACACCAGTACTCCTATTTTTCTAAATATATTTTAACCTTTTCGGCAATGTTTGTTCGGTGAACGAAGAAGTTCCCGTCGAATACGAACATGCGACTTTGTTAATCTCAAAATATTGTGCCGACTCAGTATTTCGACGGTACTCATAGGGATAGAGTATGCATATGTGCGTTTACAGGGATAGTGTATGTGCATGTGTGTGAGCATCTATAATTGTTGTGGAAGAAAATGACGAAGATACGTCGTGCTACACCATGGGCGCGCAGTGATAATCTCAGAATAAATAATATGTTATGCTTTTTTCCACCGGACAACGAGCAAGACAAGTCGAAGCTGCATCTCCAGCCGTTGGCTCCCCACGCGGCTTGAAAAATTGCCGCCTGTGAACGAACCGGCGCTAAAAATCGGTTTGGGGGCGATCTGGTTCCTAGCCTAAGACCCAGGGTTGGCTCCAGGCGGCTGTTTTTAATGTTTTTGAACCTAAAATTCGGCGAACCGGACAAATATTCGGCAAAACATTTATAATATTCCGGCGGATTGAAATAGTTTTTACATAAATAAAGTACTTAAAAACAAACTAGGGCCGCGACTACAGGCCGAAAAACGCGGAGTCGCCGCCGTCGTCCTCGTCCTTCTTCTCCTTGACGCGGACGCCACTTCTGGACCCCTGGCTGGGGTCGCCCAGGCGGACCGGCGGAGGCGGCGCGTCGTCGCCGCTGTCATCGTCGAGGACGACGACACCTTCCTCATCGCGGCCATGACGACGAGTGGAGTACTGCTCCAGGGCGCGGCGCTGGCGCTCCAGCTCCTTCTACGCCCAATCTTCGCGCGCCCAGTTCAGGACCGCCTCGTCGTCGAGGCCTGACTCATCGGCGAGCCCTGGCTCCGTCTTCACGACGGCGAGGCCCGGCTCCGTCTTCGGCCTGACAAAGCGGGGAGGAGCCGAGAAGGAGGAGGCACGCCCGCCCTCGTTGATGACGATGCCGGCGCTGCGGGTGCGCCGGCCGAGCGGCGTCTCCACGGGCTCGGCCTTGACACCGAGCAACGCGGACGAGCCGGAGGAGCGCGAGGACGAGCAGGAGGAGGAAGAGGAGGAGCCTGTCTGCCGCGGCATCCATTGGCCGCCGCTCCGGCGGGGACCCGGGGCGGCAGGGTACGTCAATGCCGGCTCGTTGCCACCGTCGAGGTGCTGGAGGATGGCATGCAGAGTCCGGCCGGGGGCACCCCACCACAGACGGCGGCCGTCGCTGTTCTTCGACCCCCGTACCACCGGCGCCCCGTTGGTGGAGGCGAGCCGCTGCACCTGACAGTGTTGAAAGTATGTTGCCCAGGCCTCGTGGTTGCCGGCGGCATACTGTAGGAGGGACCGCTGCTCCTCCGTCATAGATGCCCGCACGCAGGCGACCTCGTCAGCTAACTGGTCGGGGCGCAGATCGGCGTCGGGCATTGGGGGAATGGGGACGTCGCCGGCACTGAGCCACCACCGCCCCGACGCGCGCATGTCTGGCGGCGCCGGCACGTTGGCCTCGAACATGAGGTACGCCTCCCACTCGTGCAGTGAGCGGCGACCGAAGCCATTGGCCGCCGCGCCATCGCCGTGGAACCTCTCGCCCATTGGCTTGGAAAGAGAGGGAAGGGGGAGGAACGGGGAGAGAGCTCGACGGCGTCGATGCACGGGAAGAGAGCTCGGCGGCATCGATGCACGGGGAGAGAGCTCGGCGGCGAGTGACCGGCGGCTGTGGGTGGAGTGGCTCAGGCGAGGGGAACGCGTTTA
>NC_041389.1:633063182-633074508 GCF_002162155.2 Triticum dicoccoides
TGTGTACGCATGGCGTCGCAGCGCCCGCGCCGCCCGTGAGGGATCAATGGAAGGCTGACCGGCGGGCAGCCTTGACATTGATTCCCCGCGGGAAACCGATGCGATGAGGACGACGAGGCGCTGACTCGGCGAGCCCGCCTTCCTTCCCGCCATATTCGATCACCCCGACGCCCCGAGCGCCCCCCCAGCGCGTCGGGTTCGGCCTGGGTCTGTCGGCATCAATGTCGGCCCAACACGGCAAAAAACAGGCTCCTGAAGGCGCGACTGAGCCGATTTTTGCACGCCGGCGCTTAAGAAAACGCCTAGGAGGAGCCTTTTGGGGGCGCGGCTGGAGATGCTCTTACTGCACAGGAGAGGTAATCTTATAAAGATGACATGAGTCACATGACTAACTGACGCAACGAGCCGGACAACGCACCTTTTTCCACAGTTTGCACTTGCGTTTCCAAAAAGCACCTACTCCAACATGTACCTTGGGTGCAATACTACTCCGGCAATCACGGGCAAACAAGTCATCTAGAACGTCA
This sequence comes from Triticum dicoccoides, assembly GCF_002162155.2. Classification (NCBI taxonomy): domain Eukaryota; kingdom Viridiplantae; phylum Streptophyta; class Magnoliopsida; order Poales; family Poaceae; genus Triticum; species Triticum dicoccoides. Next base: position 633,063,710 of record NC_041389.1, read on the forward strand.
GGACTCGATCGAGAACCACAAGAATTGAAAAAGCTTCATTATATACATTCCACAATATCGTACTAATTCCTTTTAAATTTCATTCTAGTCGTACTAGAGTAGAGTTTACCCTCCCTCTCCCTGCCGATCGAAAGCGCAGGTGCATGGAATTCCTGCCATCCTTGAAGGATTGAACTTCTCGAATTTGACCAGTCAAGACTTTTTTGTTAAACTTCCCTTTAAGAAGCACAGTGCAAGGAACCTAACCGTCCTTACTTTCCAAGCTTCCCTACTTACCATGGAACTTATGCAGTATAAATACACTACTCATGGTCGCAGCACCCTATCTCATCATCACAGATACATTCACAGATAGTACACATTTCCTTTCCCTCAAAGAAGGAAAAGAATTGTACATACTCACTCACTTTTGTAAGGTTTAGCGATGGAGTACTCGCCGAAGCTGGCAGTAGTACTGCTCTTAGCTCTCGCGTCCGCCATGGCGGCCACGGCCCAGAACTCGCCGCAGGACTTCGTGGACCCCCACAACGCGGCGCGCGCCGATGTGGGCGTCGGGCCGGTGACCTGGGACGACACCGTGGCCGCGTACGCGCAGAACTACGCGGAGCAGCGCCGCGGCGACTGCCAGCTGATACATACTCCCGATGGCCGGCCCTACGGGGAGAACCTCTTCGGAGGCGGTGGGACCCAGTGGACGGCGGCGGACGCCGTGAACTCGTGGGTGTCGGAGAAGCAGTACTACGACCACGGCAGCAACAGCTGCTCCGCCCCGGAGGGCGACTCGTGCGGGCACTACACGCAGGTGGTGTGGCGTGACTCGACGGCCATCGGCTGCGCCCGCGTCGTCTGCGACAGCGGCGACGGCGTGTTCATCATCTGCAGCTACAACCCGCCGGGCAACTACGTGGGGCAGAGCCCATACTAGGCTATGCATGCATGCATTCGTGCGTGCATGTACGTAGCAGCGCGTATATTGCATAAAGAATAAAGCTGAGATCACAGTCGTGATAAGATGTGAGACTTTAGCAGGAGAGATTCAAGGTAAGTGTAGTTTAGACTGGCTATGGATATTGTGTTACGATTCATGTGAGTTGTACGATCATTAATTGTAGGTGCCTGCTATGCAGTGCTTATGAATGAAAATAAAGTTTTATTATCAGGGGTGAAGCTAGAGAGAAAAAGAATAGCCTAGGTGTATAACTTTAACATTAACATAACGATTAATGTATTTCTTAATCAAATACATGTACTAACAATAACGTCAATAGTTGGATGGGATCTGATTGGATGCGCTCCCACAGGGACGCCTTGAGCCAGGTGCCATATAGCATACCTAAGGCCTTGTACAATAGAAGGTGCTTAGAAAAAATAAATCATGTTTTTCTGAAGCACCGGTGCCTATTTTCACATGAGAGACGCTTAGTTAAGCGTCTATCCTGTACAAATAAGCATCGATGCTTAAAAAAAGTTTGGTTTATTTTCCTAAGCACCTCCCCTAAGCACCTTCCATTGTACAAGGCCTAAGGCGGATCACCCGAGCCAGGTGCCATATAGCCATCCGCCCTGGGTGCTCAGAGAGGAACTCGTGCATGTGCTCGGAACTTTTGCCAGAAACAACAGAATATATAACACACACCCAACGTACCATATTTGCTTATAAAATGGAGAAAAATCCTAGACGGCACATATGGTAATAAATTATACTATTTTCATTTAATATATTGCATGATCATTTAATTTAACAGAATGATATTATACTGACCTATTGAGCTAAAATAGAGCGAGCCAGTATTGGCTCAAGATCCGCTCGTTTCCCGACCGAGCAACATATAAAGTGTTCATACTTAGCTCGTTTCTTTTCGAGTCGATCTTGAGCGGCTCACGAGCCTCGAGCTTTTCTTGCAGCTCTAACTGCTACTGGTGGGCCCGAGGGCTACTGAAGGAACAATGGATAATAGGGTATACACAAAAGTTAGGTATCCAAGTTTCCTCGGAAATATCTAGCGCTGGGAAAAGGATAACCACGATAAAAAATATACCTTGGTACATTTACTTCATGCCGGAACTGCAAATTGCGGGTCACACGCGGTAAAAGATGTCACAAGATATCCCCCAAGGGGCCCATGACGCTAGCCATGATGCACTCGGGGCTGAGCCCCTGAGCAGACGGGACACACGTCAACCAAGAAGGGTGGCCTTGCAAAGCACTCCACCGACTAGGCATTTAATGACCGATCGACCTACCCCGCGTAGCCCGGCGCAGGGCTACGGGTAGGGCCCTCATCAAGACGACCCAGAGGGACGGATGACAAGACCGAACATTGGTGCGGCATAAAGAAGGAGAAGGGCGGTGTGGCGCGTCACATCAAAGGAAATACTTGAGCACCTGACACAATCCAGTGTCAGCTCATCTACTACAATATGACAGAGACAAGTGGAACGCAATCGACCAACCATTATTGTATATCTTCACATGTATTTTTGTAGACCAAATGTGGTGCCCCTAAGCCTCTATATATGGGGATGGCCAAGGTTGGAAAGGATACAAGCTTCTTAGCAACCACAACACTACCAGCAACTACAAGCCAACCGAAGACTAGCAGATAGGTGGAAGAGTAGAGTTAGGAGTGTTCGGGCACTCTAGCTAGTACCCCGACCACCGCTGGACTCACCCCGACCACCACCTTGTAACACAAAAGCACTTGTACTCCCCAGTTTATATCAATACCAAGAGGACGTAGGGTTTTACGCTAACATGACGGCCTGAACCTGTATAAAATCCCCCTGTGTCATTGTGTTCTTGTGTGCCTTTGCCTGTAGGATTGACAAGGCGTTTAGCACCTGGCCGAACTGAAAAATACAGGGTTACCTTGATCCCTTGTGTCCTGAGTACACATTCTGACAACCCAATATTGCACACGGCTTGTGCTGGTGAATCGGCTGTGCTATTTCTGTTCATCGCAGACAGCTCTGTCAGCTTAACTGTATACCATATATCGCATATGTATTTTGTTTATGAATTGTGCATGAAGCCATCGCACACGTAACTTTTTCTGTCTGATGATTTTATTTTTCTACCTTCTACGATACCCAGCATCACACACAAGTCAATTTGATCAAAGGATGTGTGATATGTGCGTCTTCTTAGCAGGGTTCTGCACCAGTGAAGAGAACAATGGACGAAGCTACTACACATCGGCGTGCAGAGGTAATCTCAGAAGATATAAGAGCAACTCCAAAGGGCCGACCTATTTAGTCCAGCTGCGTCCGTTTGAATCGGCGCGGACAAAAGTAGCGGCTCAACGCGCCGACCCAAACCCAGATCACGCCCGCGTCGCGTCCGCGCCGACGCATTTGCGGCCCAAATTTGCGCCACAAATGCATCGGCGCGGACGCCGAACTGACGCTTCGCGCGCCTTCTCGCTATCCGCCGTGCCCCCACATAGCAGCCGTCCAACTACCCGCTGCCCACGCGGTCAGCTTAATTTATGACGATGGGCCCACGCGTCAGCGACGGCGCTCGTCCTTTTTTAAGCCGACCGTGCGGCGGGGCCGTCCTCATCCAAACTCGCCGTCCACATCTGCCCACCTTTGCTTCCTCGTCGTCGCCAAACCCTAGCCACCACAACCACAACGAGATGGGCCTCCCACCTCGTCGCAGCAAGGCCAAGGGCAAGTCACCCGCCACCCCTTTCCCCTCCGAGTTCCTCCCACCTCCGCCGGCGCCGGCGCCTCGCCGGCAGAGGCAGCGCGTCAACGTGCCAGTGCCCCAGGCGGAGTGGCACTGGCAGAACCGGCAGCCTCTGCCGTATCCGGACGTGACCTTGCCGCACGACTGGCATCTGGATCCAAATAGGATCCCAGTGCCGGCGGCGCCGCGGTCGGCTCGTGCTCACACGGAGGAGGTGCGGCGCCAGCGGGCGCTGCTGACGCCGGAGCAGCGCGCCGACCCGGCCTACGCAACCGACTCGCCCAACTGGGCGAGGTGGTTCGCCTTCGAGCACGAGGAGGCGAGGCGGCAGGGCGTGCACGAGGTCGACCGGAGGTTGCCGCCAACACCGCTCGTCGTCCGTGATGAGGACCAGGCGGCTCTTGCGGCCGTCTACCGGGAGAGCGAGGAGGACGAGCAGCGCAGAGCGGAGGCGGCGGAGGCGGAAGAGGAGGCCCGATACGAGGCGGCAATGGCGCAGGCCCTTGCCCTCTCCGCGGCGGGCGACAACGTGGTGCCACCGGTGGCCCCGCCGCCCCCCATCAAGCCGGAGCCGCAGCCGGAGCCTGAGCCCGAGCCCATCGCGCGCTTCTCTTGGAATGGATTGGTGCACGAGTGGGTGTCCGCGTCACCGGTTTGGCTGGGGACGACGCCAACGCAGGAGCAGGCGTACCTCGAGATGTGGCGCCAGCGCCGGCTGGCAGAGGAGCACCTTGACGGCGAGTACGAGGAGATGCTCGAGCGCGACCTCGAGGAGGAGCAGCGCGAGGCTGAGGAGGAGGCGCGCCAGGCCGCGGCTGCACAGGCAGCCGCACCCCTCCTCCTCCCCCCTGCCCCGGCACTGCCCGACATGACGGCGCTCTGGAACACGGCGTTCGCCTGGGCCGGGCCGGCGCTGACGCTCATCGACCTCACGGACCCCGAGGACGACGACGGCGACGCCTAGGGCAGCGCGCTGCCTCATAGTTTATTAGGTTGTTTTTTAATGCAAATGTGGACGCGTGGACTCTCGCCGGCCTTCGTGGCCGGCTTTAATGTTTACGTTCATTTTTTTTCTGCATCATCAAAATGGGTCTCAGGTCAGCGTTGGACGCACGCGTCGACTCAAATGCGAAAGCGGGCATCCGTGTCCGTCTGTCCGACCCAAACTGACAAAAAACGGACGGAATCGCGGTCCGTTTGGGTCGGCCCGTTGGAGTTGCTCTAACACGTTACAATTTTTTCCATCGGACAAGGAGCAAGACAAGTCGAAGCGACTACTACATGTCGGCGCGCAGAGGTAATCTCAGAAAGATGACACGACTGACCAACGAAAGAGGAACGCACTGTTTTCCACAGTTTGCACTTATCTCGGTGTCAATAATACTCCGGCGATCGCGGCCGGACAAATGAGTCGTCTAGAACCGACGACTAGAGAATTTGGAAAACCTCCATTCCACAATGCCGAGCTAATTCCTTTTCAGTTTCTACTAGTCAAATATACTTGAGTTTATCCCCCCTCTCCCTGCCTATCGGACACGCAGGTGCATGGAATTCCTGCCCTCTCTTGGAAAATACTACTCCAGTGCAGGCGTTTGGAGTATCAGTAAGTTACTTGGATTGAATTTGTCAAATTTGACCAGTCAAGAATCCCTATATTTTATTGAACTCCTTTTTGCAGAAACACAGTGCAAGGAAATCAAATTATCTGAGTGCTCGATTGGTTCGCAACTTTCCAAGCTTAACTAGTTACCCTAAACCTAAGGAAGCCATCGAGCTTATACAGTATAAATACACGAGCAATGGTCGCAGCCTATCTCATCAACACATTCACGGATAGTAGCGGATAGTACACCTTTCCTTAGCTTCGTAAGGCTTAACTAGCGATGGAGTACTCGCCGAAGCTATCAGTTGTACTGCTCTTAGCTCTCGCGTCCGCCATGGTGGTCGTCACGGCCCAGAACTCGCCGCAGGACTTCGTGGACCCCCACAACGCGGCGCGCGCCGACGTCGGCGTCGGGCCGGTGACCTGGGACGACAACGTGGCCGCATACGCGCAGAACTACGCGGAGCAGCGCCGCGGCGACTGCCAGCTGGTGCATTCGGGCGGGCAGTACGGGGAGAACATCTACGGAGGCCGCGGCGGCGGGGCCGACTGGACCGCCGCGGACGCCGTGCAAGCGTGGGTGTCGGAGAAGCAGTACTACGACCACGGCAGCAACAGCTGCTCGGCGCCGGCGGACAAGTCGTGCTTGCACTACACGCAGGTGGTGTGGCGCGACTCGACGGCCATCGGCTGCGCCCGCGTCGTCTGCGACGGCGGCGACGGCCTGTTCATCATCTGCAGCTACAACCCGCCGGGCAACTACGAGGGGGTGAGCCCATACTAGGCTATGCATGCGTGCGTGCATGTACGTAGCAGCGCATATATTGCATAAAGAATAAAGCTGAGATCACAGTCGTGATAAGATTGTGACACTTTTGAGAGTGCGGCTAATCTGCACCCGGGCTCATCTGCACCCACGCTTAGAAAAAAATTCAAAACAAATACTAAAAAAATTCAAAAAATTCTAAATTTTTTTGTGGTATTAGATAATTTGACGCGTGAGGTGCGCCCCAAAATTCAACTCATTTGAGCATCTGAGAAGCTCTCAGCAAAAAAGACAAAATCAGGGTCTGTAAAAATGTATACTGTTCACGCACTGTTTTGACCCAATTTGTCTTTTTTGCCGAGAGCTGCTCAGATGTCCAAATGAGTTGAGTTTTGGGGCGCACCTCACGCGTCAAATTATCTACCACCACAAAAAAATTTGGAATTTTTTGAATTTTTCTAGTATTTTTTTGAATTTTTTTCTGAGAGGGAGCAGATGAGCCCGGGCACCGTTTTAAGTTTTCCCACTTTTGAAGATTATTGGATTCTGAATATCTATTATTGCCTCGAAGGACTGTTTATATAAGATAAAAAACTTGGGGGCCAAGGATAGTAGAGATAGATTACAACTTGAACTACCAAATACATAAACCGAATATATACTCTAATACCCCCCCCCCCCCGGTAGTGTCAACATCAGGTGTAACGATGTTGAGACTGGAGCGAATGCCAGTGAATGTTGCAGTGGGGAGCCCCTTGGTGAAAATATCAGCAAATTCCGTAGTGGTAGGAACATGAAGCACACGGACCTCGCCAAGAGCCACTTTCTCACGAACAAAATGAATATCAATCTCGATGTGTTTGGTGCGACGATGCTGAACAGGATTGGACGCCATGTAGACTGCGGAAATATTGTCACGATAAACAATTGTTGCACGCTCAATTGGTCGATGGAGCTCAACCAGAAGCTGACGGAGCCACACAGCCTCGGGCACAGAATGAGCAACAGACCTATATTCAGCTTCTGTAGAAGATCTGGAAACTGTAACCTGCCTTTTAGAAGACCAAGAAACAAGATTGTCACCCAAATAAACACAAAAGCGGGATGTAGATCGTCGAGTATCTAGACAACCCGCCCAATCTGCATCAGAATAAACTGTCAAGCTTGTTGGAGAGGAAGAGTTAAGAAGAAGAACATGATCAATAGTACCTTTGAGATACCGAAGTATTCTCTTGACATGAGAAAAATGAGGAACACGGGGATCATGCATATATAAGCACGCTTATTGAACAGAATAAGATATATCAGGACGAGTGAGAGTGGCATATTGGAGAGCACCAGTGATACTGCGATATAGTGTTGGTACCAACATTGAGAGTGGCATACCGGTTCACCATCGGCCGACAACTTGGTACCAACATTGACCGGCGCACGACAGGGTTGACAGTCAGTCATCCCCGCACGAGAGAGCAAGTCAAGAATATACTGGCATTGAGAGAGAAAGAGTGTAGATGAAGTGCGGGAAACATTGATCCCAAGAAAGTGATGAAGAGGACCAAGGTCAGTCATGGAGAATTCATGATTAAGAGAAGAGATAATATGTTGTAAAAAGGAATCAGAAGAGGAAGTGAGAATTATATCATCATTATATAGTAGAAGATATGCAGTATGAAAGGAGGAGCAAAAAATAAAGAGAGAGGAATCGGATTTAGATGAGGTAAAACCTAATGTGTGAATGAAGGTGGTGAAGCGATGAAACCAAGCACGAGGAGCTTGTTTAAGACCGTACAGAGATTTGTGAAGAAGACAAACAAAATCAGGAGAAGAGGAATTCTCAAAACCCGAAGGTTGTTGACAATAGATAGTTTCATTGAGAGTGCCACGTAGAAAAGCATTTTTAACATCTAATTGATGAATCGGACAAGAGGAGGAGACAGCAAGACTGAGAACAACACGAATGGTACTAGGTTTTACAACCGGAGAAAAGGTCTCATCAAAATCAATACCGTGTTGTTGAGAAAAACCACGACATACCCAACGAGCTTTATAACGCGCAAGCGTACCACCAACATGAAATTTGTGACGGAAAACCCATTTGCTGGAAACAACATTGACATCGGGTGGTTTGGGAACGAGAGTCCATGTGTTATTTTGCTGAAGAGCATGAAACTCGTCACGCATAGCAGAATGCCAGAGAGGATCGAGAAGAGCACGTTTGTGAGAGGTAGGAATAGGGGAGACAATGGGAATAGCCGTGAGATTAAGACGTCGTGTAGGAAGGTGAAAGCCACGCTTACCACAAGTGCACATGACATGATCGTTGGCCGGAGGTATGATAGCAACAGCACTGGATGAAAGAGGCGGTGTTGAGGAAGAAGAGGAAGAAGGGGAAGCGAGAACAGGGGAGATAGGCGTGGGCGGAGAGGTAGCTGTCGTCAAGGGAGGAGTGGGGGGCGCGGAAGGCTATGGTGAGGGAGGAGTGGGCAGCACGGCGGGAGGCTGATTTCGGGTTGCGTGAGGATGCTCTGGTGGCTGTTGCTCCGCGGCAATCGAGGTAGGAGTTAGACGAGGGAGTAGAGAAGATGAAGAATGGACAGGGGATGGTTGGTGCGTAGGTGATGATTGTGTAACAGCGTAGGGAAAAGTGTGTTCGTCAAAGACGACGTGACTGGAAATAATGACACGATCGGATGAAGGATCGAAGTAGCGAGAGCCCTTATGATCATCGGAGAGACCAAGATAGATGCAGGGTAAAGACCTAGGCTCTAGTTTATGTGAGGTTGTAGAAGTGATGTTGGGAAAACAGAGACAACCAAAAACGCGGAGAGAAAGATAGTCGGGATGGGAAAGAAAAAGAGATTGAAAAGGGGTGTAGAGAGGACATGTTTTGGTTGGTCTAATATTTAGAAGAAGTGTGGCAGTACGTAGTGCTTCAACCCAAAAACGGGGAGGGAGAGAAGCTTGAATAAGCAAAGTGCGAAGAATATCATTGATGGAGCAAAGAGAGTGTTCTGCTTTTCCGTTTTGAGGGGATGTATAGGGGCAAGAAAAGCGAAGGATGATGCCGTGAGAGAGAGAAAGTGTAATTGCGAGTATTATCAAATTCACGTCCATTGTCGCATTGAATAAAGCGTATTGGATGACCAAAGTGGGTTAGAACATATTGACGAAAATTGAGAAATGTCCAAATATAATGGGAATAATCATCAAGAATTACAAGATAGTATTTATAACCAGAAACACTAGGAATTGGAGAGGTCTATAAATCACAATGTAGTAATTCAAAAGGAAAAGTACTAATAGTAGAGGAGGTACCAAAAGGTAGTCTAACATGTTTGCCACATTGACAGGCATTACAAAGAGAGGAACCATGAGAGACACTAGAGCTAGGGATACAAAATTCTTGTAGTAATGATGATAGGGTAGCTTTATTGGGATGACCAAGCCGACGATGCCATACATCAATTGATGCAAGCATGACGCGAGGAGTGGAAGTGGGGGCGCCATGAAGAGGATAAAGATTGCCTGTGCTATTGTACCGAGCGAGAACCTTTCCTGTTTTCAGATCCTCCACAGATAAACCAAAGGGGTCAAAGGCAAGAATAACTTGATTATCGATGGTACACTGACGAACAGAGATAAGATTGGCAATTAAAGATGGGACTACAAGAATATTACGTAAAATAAAATTGTTAGAGGAATAGGGGATGTAAGAGTCACCGGTGCAAGAGACAGAAATAGTGGAACCATCACCAATGGTAATGGAAGAAAAAGAAGAAGGAAAACAAGCTGCCAAAAAATTCATATTTGAAGACATATGCATGGATGCACCAGAATCAAAATCCAATCCGTACCTTCGTTGTTGAGGGTGAAATTGTTCATGGCGGCGATGAAGGCAGCCTGATCCCAGCTTGGCGATGTTGTGGAAGTAGAAGGGGCAGGCACGTTATTGGTGCATGCTGACCGTATGCGTACGGTGACGGCGCCGAAAGAGCACCGGGCGCATAGGGAACCAGGGCATAGCCGGGCGGAACTACGGGGGCGCCGGGCGAGGTCGGTGTAGTGGTGGCGGTGTAGACGTGAGCCGGCGGTCGGGGTTCGAGGAGACCAGGAGAGCCGGCGGCAGGACGAAGGCCCTGGCTCTAGGATCACGTGTATGCTGGAAGGGCGCCCGTAAGGAGATGGAGCAGACCAAGGCATGGGCCATGCCTGAACCAGCCCGGTCCAGGGATCTTGCTACGGGTGCCATGCTGGTGGAGTGGATGCCGGCGTAGACGATGATGATGACGCTTGTAACACCCGGATAATTATGCAACAGTAATCACGCTAATGGTACCATGTCATCGAGATTTACAGTGGTTAAGTTCACGTTGTTTCGAAGTCGGTTCCGTTTTCATATTTAAAATGAGTAAAAAAAGAAAGGCAAAAGTAAGTAAAATAAAAGGAGAAGGCAACCCCAAAAAGAACAGAAAAGAAGAACCTCCCCGGGCCTCGGCCCACTCCCACTGGCCAGCCCACCTAAGGCGGCCCACTCCCCCGCTTCCCTGGCCTATTAGGCCACCCCCACTCCCCGAACCCTAACCATCTCCCGATCCCCACTCCTCCCCACTCGCTCCTCTCCCCCATCCCACGTCCCGATCTGGATCGGGGCGCTGGCCCCCGACCCCGGCGAACACGCCGCCCCGCCCCCTCGACGCCGGCGCCCACCCCGGTGACGCCTGACTCCGTCAACGCCGACG
>NC_041389.1:633074826-633082843 GCF_002162155.2 Triticum dicoccoides
GACGCCTCCTCGCCTCGCGCTGGACTGCCTCATCCCCGCCTCTCCATAGTTGGTCGACCCTGATCCTCGCCCCCCCCGCATCCCTCCATCGCCGGTGAGGCCCTCGGCCTCCTCCTCCCTCTTTTCATCCTGTCGTCACGCACTGTACCGCACCCACGCGTCGTGCCCGCCCGATGCCGCGCTTCCCGCACACGCGCTTGCCACTGTGGTCTGCTGCTGCTCCGCCGCCGCCCTGCGCGCCCTCCTGCTCCCTGCGCCCCGCTTCCGCCCCACCTCTCCTTCAATGCCGCCCGCCGGCGCCACGCCACCACCGGCGTCCGCCTTCCCCAGTCACCGCGTCGCGCGGCTCCGAATCGTGGTTGTTGCCGTCGCCCTCCCGGTGGCCTCGAGCGCACACGCGGGCGCCCATGCCCGTTCACCCTGTTAACCGCCCCGGTCGGCCTCAGCTACCGACCAGTGGGGCCTGCCCCTGTAAATAAAAAATGATAAAAAATATGTTAATTAATAAATTAATTAGTTAATTAATTAACTAAAAGGTAATTAACTTAATTAAAATGATTTAATTAAACTAATTACTTAGTTAGCCTAACTAATCCATAATTAGTTGAATGAGTGCATGACAGGGGGGTCCCACCCCTGTTGAGCACTCAAACGTTGACTGGTCAACTGGATCCCCGGGCCCACATGTCATCCTCTGTGTACACTTCTGTGTACACAGAGCTGGGTACACGTAGCAATTCGTTATTTATTTTCGAATTAAATTAAATTCCAAAACAATGTTTAAATCTTTGAAAAATCATAATAAATGAACCGTAGCTCGGATCAAAAAGCTTTATACATGAAAGTTACTCAGAACGACGAGCCGAATCCGAATACGCAGTCCGTTCGTCCGCCGCACACCCCTAGCATAGCAAACATTGAACTTTTCCCCTCTGGTTCATCTGTGTGACAGACGTCCGGAACCGGGAAAAATTTCCTGGATGTTTCCCCCCTTCGCCATTATCGCCTAGCACCGCGTACGAACACCTCTAGCCCAAATTATTGTCTTGTTATGCTTATGTTTGCGTGTATTTACTGTTTCTTCCCCCTCTTCTCTCCGGTAGACCCTGATACCACTGCTGATGCCACTGTGATCGATTACATCACCGACAACACTCTTCCCTTTCAGCAGAGCTTCCAGGCAAGCCCCCCTTTGATCATCCCGATATCGCCCATTCCATTCTCTCATGCTTGCATTAGATTTTTCTACTGTAAATGATTGCTCCTATTCTAATGCATAGCCTGCTTTTGTAACCTGCTATTGTACCTTACCTGCTTACCCTAAACTTCTTAGTATAGGTTGGTTAGTGATCCATCAGTGACCCCCACCTTGTCCTTGTTGCCCCTGCTTCATCATCGACACCTTGATTAACATGATTGACGACCAGAGCCCGACACCTCACATCACATCACGCCCCTTTTGATGCTCGACTCTGCAGAGTTACCATCGAGTGCTGAGGGTGGAACCTCATAAATCACTTCTGATGAGATCTCTATAGTGTAGCTATTCGGTCGTGGTCAATGAGGGTGGTTCCTCTTTGACCATTCCCGATACAGCTATCGTGCAACACCTCAAGTGTGGACCTCGAGGGTGGATCCTCTTACGTTCACCTTGATGATTACATCAAGTGGAATCCTCCGTGGGTGATTCCTCGGGTTTTTCCCTTGATGTTTGGACACACGGTTACCTTGACTTTACTTGAGACCATTGTTGAAGTCGGGTCGGTCCTGAGGGGTACCCGCGAGTTGATGTGAAAGTTGGGCAGGCCCGTAGAGCACCCACGAGTTTTCTACGTGGCACGGCCGGGCATTCTGGGCCCTTGCCGTAAGTCCACGAGACGGGGCGACAGGGTCACATTATCGTGAGTCTCTGCTTGTTTCCGTGAGCCCCCCAATGCACTAACAGGTTTGGGTATTTGTTCTGAGTTGGCCTCTGGCCTTCACGCACTAACCACCATGCGAGAATAGTTATGGGCCTCGACGTCGTAGTATCAGCCGAAGCTTTGTCAGACATCCAGTTCAGCAATGTGGCACGGTCGGATCGTGGTGGCTATTCGAGGTGGTGCTGGTATTCACCCTGCACGCAACAACCCAGAGTGCTGCGCGTGATGGGCCCAAGACCCCGGAGTGCTTAGGATGTTGACCGGCGGGGACCTCTCCGCTGAGCCTAGGTAGGCCTGTGACGTGTTGATCTTCCGAGGCTGGGCATTGACCCCAGAAAGGTGTGTCCGACCAGAGTGATCGAGCGTGTTGGGTAACGTGGTGCACCCCTGTAGGGAAGATATATATTCGAATACCATGTCCACAATAATGGACGTTCAGACTTTTATCTTGATCTTATATAACTAGAAATGGATACTTGAGATATGAGATGGATGTGTGGCTCCGAGATTGCTTTCCCGCAGGGAGTCGGGGAAGGATCTCTGGGTGTTGATGTTACAACATGATTGTTAAATATTAAAATGCTACTCTTTACTCTTCTACATGCTGCAAGATGTCCGGAGCTGCTTGAAGATGCTAGTCTTTGATAGGCTAGGCCTTCCCCCTCTATTCTGGCATTCTGCAGTTCAGTCCACAGATACAACCCTTCCATTTGATACTAATGCATACTTAGTATAGATCTGATGCTTGCGAGTACTTTGGATGAGTACTCACGGTTGCTTTGCTACCCCCTTTCCCCCCTTCTTTCTTCTTTCTGGTTGTTGCAACCAGATGGTGGATCCCTCGAGCCAGATGCCACCGCCGATGGATGCTGCTACATGAAGATTGACGACGACCAGGAGTAGTTAGAAGGTCCCAGGCAGGAGGCCTTGCCTCTTCGATTGTTGTTGCTTTTGTGCTAGCCTTCTTAAGGCATCCTACTAACAACATGTGTTTGGCTCTATATATGTATATGTAAGTCTTTAATGACTACTGCTTTGTACATACTGCGCCTTTGCTCATTGTTCAAGTTACATCATGAATGACTCCATACACCTGCTCCATCCCTTGTTAAGTTGCTTCTTGATGTTTTAGCAGGATGGCTAACGATCCTCCACCTCCACCCTATATTGTCGCAATGATGCAACAGTTTGAGCTGAATCGTCAGTTTATGACTGGAGTAATGGCCCAGCTTCTGAACCTGAATGCTCATCAACATCCTGCCCCAATAACACTGCAAGAATTCGTGTGCCTCAACCCGTCCATTTTCCGCATCTCCACTAATCCTATGGATGCTGATGATTGGCTCCGTGACATCATGTTTGAGATGGAGTCAGCTAATGTTGCCCCTGCTAGTTACGTCACCTTTGCAACATTCCACCTGAAAGGTCCAACTGCTCAATGGTGGGAAAGCCACAGGGGTATGCTGCCTTCCGTGCACGACACATTCCTCAAGGACTGATGGACCAGAAGAAGGAGTTCCGCAAACTCTCACAAGGCTCAGTGACTGTGGATGAATATCAGAGGAAATTCCTTGAATTATCTCGCTATGCTGCGGATGACGTCTGCACGGATGCTCGCAAGCAGGATAAATTTCGTGAAGGACTGCATCCCGATATAAAGCTCGCACTTGTTGCTCATGATTGTGCAGACTTTGTGACACTTGTCAGCCAAGCTTTCCGAACTGAAACTGGTCTTACTGAGTACCAGGAGTCGCTCAAGCATACCCGCAATGTTGGCCCATCCTCGAGTCAGCCTGCTCTGAAACGTCGAGTCTAGATCCCACACAATTTTCATCATTGACCTGCTCCAACACCAAGGCCATCTTATGTTGCACCTCGTCTGCCTCCACCGCCGAGACAACTAATGATTCAGGGTGGACAGCCAGGACACCTTACCCTCGATTGTCACCAGGGTCAGCCGCAGAATGCATCATGTCCTTCTGTTGGTCGTAAGAAGAGCGACCGACATTGTCATCCCAGAAGTGGTAGTGCCAGGACGCCTGCAATGACTTGTGGTCAAGTCACCCATGTCAAGATTGAAGAAACTCACAAGTCCCCAAAAATCGTGATGGGTACCCTTCGCGTTAATTTAGTGCCAGCTTCTGTTCTCTTTGATTCAGGAGCATCGCATTCCTTCGTGTCCCCACAATTTGCTCGGCTGGTTGGGTTGGATATGGAAAATTTGCCCAGTCCTTTAGTGATTCAATCTCCGGGATCCAAGTGGCAAACCACAATGTTATGCCCTCACAACCAAATCGAGATTGGAGGTCTACTTTTTCTGACTTCTCTCATTGTACTCGGACCGTCTAACATAGACATCATTCTTGGTATGGACTGGTTGACAGCCCATAGTGCTAAGATTGACTATGCTACCAAGACAGTCCAGCTCACTCATCCTTCTGGCCAGACAGTCCAATACTCAGCCCGAACAACTCAGGATGCCAAGAATCAGATATATGTTCTGAATGCATTGAATGCTTCACCTCTTGAGGGAATAGAGAACATTCCAGTCATTCATGATTTGAATATGTCTTTCCAGAAGAACTTCTAGGAATACCCCCTGCTAGAGCTGTTGAATTCGTCATAGACTTGAAACCGGGCACAACTCCTATTGCCAAGCGACCCTACAAGATGCCGCCACATGAGCTCCTTGAACTTAAGGAGGAAATCGACAAATCTCTTCACAAGGGTTTCATTCGTCCAAGTTCATCTGCTTGGGAAGCACCTTCTCTCTTTGTCAAGAAGAAGGATGGTACGAATCGTTTGGTCCAAGATTACCGACCTATCAACCAGGCAACAATTTAAAACAAGTATCTGCTTCCCAGAATCAATGATCTGTATGACCAACTTGCTGGTTCCTCAGTATTCTCTAAACTTGATTTGAGGTTGGGTTACCACCAGATCCGGGTTCGTGAAGAAGATATTCCCAAGACCGCCTTCGTTACTCCCTATGGTTCATACGAGTACACCGTCATGTCCTTCAGCTTGACCAATGCTTCAACAACTTTCTCTTGTCTGATGAACTATATATTCATGGAATACCTCGACAAGTTTGTCATGGTTTATCTGGATGATATCCTTGTATACTCCAAGAACAAAGAAGAACATTCTAAACACCTTCGACTTGTTCTGGAAAAGCTTCGAGAACATCAACTCTATGCAAAGTATTCTAAATATGAATTTTGGCTTCCTGAAGTGACCTACCTTGGGCATGTCATCTCCAAGGATGGTATTGCCGTCAACCTCGAGCGAGTTCAGGCTATTCTCAATTGGACTCCTCCGAAGAATGTCAAGCAGGTCAGAATTTTTCTCGGACTCGCCAGCTATTGCTGTCGATTTGTCGAGAACTTCTCCAAGATTGCCAAGCCCCTGACTGGTCTCCTTCACAAGGGCGTCAAGTTTGATTGGACAAAAAAGTGTTAGGAAAGTTTCCTGGAACTCAAAGACAAGCTGACTTCTGCCCCAGTGCTTGCTCCACCTGATACTAAGAAAAACTTCGTCATTTATTGCGATGCTTCACGTCAAGGATTAGACGGTGTCCTAATGCAAGAGCGCAGAGTGATTGCTTATGCTTCTCAACAATTGCGCTCTCATGAAGAGAACTACCCAGTTCATGACCTCGGGCTTGCTACTGTCATACATGCACTGAAACAGTGGCAACATTACCTTCTTGGTAATCATTGTGAGATCTTCACCGACCACCAAAGTCTGAAGTATCTGTTTACCCAGCCAGACCTGAAAGTTCGTCAGCAGAGATGGATGGAGACCATAACAGACTTTGACTTGGGCATTTGTTATACACCAGGCAAGGCTAATGTAATGGCTTATGCTTTGAGCCGCAAGTCATATTGCAATCACCTCGAGGTTCGAAAAGTCCAGCCCTCGCTTGTTGAAGAATTCAGGAAGTTGAACCTCCATATTGTTCCTCCTGGTGCACTCGCACCCCCTCCTCCAGAATTCCGCAAGATGAACCTCCACGTTGTTCCCCAGGGTTCCCTCAATACCCTGGCTGTCAAACCAGATCTGTTGGACTCCATCAAGAGAATGCAAGGATACGACTCTCAAGTTGAGAAGATTAAAAGCTACCTCGCAAAAGGAAAGCCCTCATTCTTCACTGTTGCTGATGATGGCACTTTGTACTTCAAAGGCCGCCTAGTGGTGCCGTGTAAGGAGAAAAACCTGGATATGACTAAGGAAGTTATGAAAGAAGCTCATGATACGCCTTTGTCCATTCATCCCGGTAGCACCAAGATGTACCAAGACATTCGACAGAGATTCTGGTGGTCTAATATGAAGCAAGACATTGCTCGCTATGTTGCTGAATGTGACATTTGCCATCGTATCAAAGCAGAACATCAAAGGCCTGCTGGAACTCTGCAACCTATCTCTATTCCTGAATGGAAATGGGACCATGTTGAAATGGACTTCGTCACTGGTTTTCCCAAGTCACAGAAAGGTAATGATGCTATTCTTATCGTCATTGACCAACTTTCCAAGGTTGCACACTTTCTGGCCGTCAAAGAAATGATCACTCCTAGTCAGCTGGCAACTCTCTATATGTCCAGAATTGTTTCACTTCACGGTATTCCGCTGGTAATCAGCTCAGACTGTGGCATCTTATTCACTTCAAGATTTTGGGCAAGTTTCCAAGAAGCTATGGGAACTCATTTGTCATTCAGCACCGCTTTTCACCCTCAGTCTCAGAGACAAGTGGAACACGTCAACCAAGTTCTCGAAGACATGCTTCGAGCTTGTATTATTTCCTTCGGCAAGAAATGGGAGGAATCTCTCCCGTATGCTGAGTTCTCCTACAACAATAGCTATCAAGCTAGTCTGAAGATGTCCCCCTTCAAAGTGTTATATGGATGAAAGTGTCAAACCCCTCTGAACTGGTCAGAAACTGGGGAACGTCCACTCTTCGGCCCAGATATTATCCAACGCGCCGAAGAACAAGTCCGCGTCAATCCCGAGAATCTCAAGACTGCTCAGTCACGTCAAAAGAGTCAGTATGACCGTCATCATAAGGACATGGTCTAACAAGCTGGCGAAAAGGCTTATCTTAGAGTCACACCAATGAAGGGTTCTCACTGCTTTGGTATCAAGGGCAAGCTAGCTCCTTGCTATATTGGTCCATTCACTATTCTCGAAAGGCGTGGAAAAGTGGCATACCGGTTGGAGCTTCCGTCGAACCTTTCTCAGGTTCACGATGTGTTCCACGTGTCACAACTCCGCCGCTGCTTCAAGTACCCAATCCGAGCAGTGGATCATGAAGTGCTCGAGTTGCAACAGGACCTCTCCTATAAAGAGCATCCGGTCCGCATACTCGACCAAGCTGAACGCCGCACACGTTAGAAGGCGATCAAGTTCCTTAAGGTCCAGTGATCGCATTACTCTGAAGACGAAGCCACTTGGGAACGCGAGAATCTCTTCGTGAAGAATACCCCGCTTTATTTCCTTCTACCTCCTAAATCTTGGGACGGGATTTCTTGTAGTGGAGGAGAATTGTAATGCTCGGATAATTATGCAACAGTAATAATCACGCTAATGGTGCCATGTCATCGAGATTTACTGTGGTTAAGTTCACGTTGTTTTGAAGTCGGTTCCGTTTTCATATTTAAAATGAGTAAAAAAAGAAAGAAAGGCAAAAGTAAGTAAAATAAAAGGAGAAGGCAACCCAAAAAAACAGAAAAGAAGAACCTCCTCGGGCCTCGGCCCACTCCCACTGGCCAGCCCACTAAACGCGGCCCACTCCCCCGCTTCCCTGGCCTATTAGGCCACCTCCAATCCCCGAGCCCTAACCATCTCCCGATCCCCACTCCTCCCCATTCGCTCCTCTCCCCCCATCCCACGTCCCGATCTGGATCGGGGGAGCTGGCCCCCGATCCTGGTAAACGCGCCGCCCCGCCCCCCTCGATGCTGGCGCCCACCCCGGCGACGCATGACTCCGTCAACACCGCCTCCTCATCGCCTCGCGCTGGTCTGCCTTATCCCCGCCTCTCCATTGCCGGCCGACCCCGATCCTTGCCCCCCCGCCTCCCTCCATCGCTGGTGAGGCC
>NC_041389.1:633083467-633162052 GCF_002162155.2 Triticum dicoccoides
CCCTCCCCCTTTTCATCCCGTCGTCGCGCACTGTACCGTGCCCACGCGTCGTCCTGCCCGTGGTCGTCGTCCCGCACACGCCCGATGGCCGTGCTCGCCACCTACGCTCAGCTCGCCGTGGTCGTGCCCGCCCGATGTCGCGCTTCCTGCACACGCGCTTGCTGCTGTGGTCTGTTGCTGCTTCATCGCCGCCCTGCGCGCCCTCCTGCTTCCCGCGCCCCACTTCCGCCCACCTCTCCTTCGATGCCGCCCGTCGGCGCCGCGCCACCGCCGGCGTCCGCCTTCCCCAGTCACTGCGTCGTGCGGCTCCGACCCGTGGCCGTGGTCGTCGCCCTCCCGGTGGCCTCGGGCGCACACGTGGGCGCCCGTGCCCGTTCGCCCCGTTAACTGCCCCGGTCGGCCTGGGCTACCGACCAGTGGGGCCTGCCCGTGTAAATAAATAAAAAATGATAAAAACATGTTAATTAATAAATTAATTAGTTAATTAATTAACTAAAAGGTAATTAACTTAATTAAAATGGTTTAATTAAACTAATTACTTAGTTAGCCTACCTAATCCATAATTAGCTGAATGAGTGCATGAGAGGGGGTCCCACCCGTGTTGACCAGTCAAACATTGACTGGTTAACTGGGTCCCCCTGGCCCACATGTCATCCTTTGTGTACACTTCTGTGTACATAGAGCTGGGTACACGTAGCAATTTGTTATTTATTTTCGAATTAGATTAAATTCCAAAATAATGTTTAAATCTTTGAAAAATCATAATAAATAAACCGTAGCTCGGATCAAAAAGCTTTATACATGAATGTTACTCAGAACGACGAGACGAATCCGAATAGCCAGTCCGTTCGTCCGCCACACGTCCCTAGCATAGCAAACGTTAAACTTTTCCCCTCCAGTTCATGTCACACCCTAGCTAGTTCCTGCATTAGAGTGTTGCATCATGTCTATTTTTTTCAACAGAAACTTGAAATGGGGATGACAGAACCCCCAGACCCCTTTGAAACCAACTAGGGCTTACTAAAAATAATTTCAATGAACCTGAAATGCCCTTCTAAAATGTCCACCATTTTTGTCTTGGTTCAGAACCTCTGCCAAAAGTGGTTCCCATTTTTCTACGTCATCCTAAGGTCTCTGAATTAAATCATAAGTATTTGAGTTTGGGCTTTTAAATTATATAAAATATTTCAAATGCTCAGATAATCCCAAACTAAAATGTTCCATGCTGGATATATTCCAGGTAGTGGCCATGAGTAGTTTGGTGATTTTTGGAGTTTCCTAGGTATTTTTAGAAAGTCCACAAAGTTACAGAAGAAATAAAAAAATAGAAATAAAAAGAGAGAGAGGGAAACTGACCTGGCAGCCCACCACTAGGCCCACCTAGCCGGCCCAGCCCAGCAACCGCTCCAGCGAGCTGCTGACTTGGCCAGGCAGGCAGGCAGGTGCTCGACGCCGGCTCCAGCGCGCGCCACGCAGCTGCTCGCCGCCCTGCTTCCTCCCCTCGCCGCTCTGCTAGCCTGGACGACTTCCACGTCGTGCCCCGAATCCCCTGGACACCTCACTCGCTCTCCTGCCTCTCTCCCTCGCTCTCCCGCACCATGGCCGACGCTGCTCTCTTTTACTGCATTAAGACAACGCGATTCAAACTGCTGTGTGCTACGATAGTTGAACCCATTTCCTCTGCATGACCTGTCATTGCCACAGTAACTAGATGAAACCCACTAGCATGTGTAGGAGTTGATTGAGCCATATGTATGTGTTGTTCCTACCTTGCTATGCCTGCTATGCTTAGAGTCGTGTCAGGTCTGGTTCATCTAGGTGATGGGCTAGAGTGAAATGATCATGCCGGTAATGAGAGTGATGTGTTGAACACGATTTGGTAAAGGTATCGATGAGAGGCCATGTAGGAGTACATGGTGGGTTGTTTCATTGAAGCCGTCTTTAAGCACTGAGATCTGTATGTGTGATTTAAGATTCAGCTACTACCATGCATTGGGCCCGAAACAAATGGAGCCTCTCGGCTTCTTATTCACCCTAGTCCTCTGTCCAGGAGGTGCAAGTAGTTTCTCATGTTTGTAGCTTACTGGAGGCCGTGGACAGCGCTGACCCGCTGGCTGGGCTGTGATGCGGTAGGTACGTGGCATGGTGTACCGGATGCCCGTTCGGTATCTTGGGAACCCTGCACACATCGTTCGGGGACGTATGTGGAAACCTCGGCCGGACTCCCTGCGGATGGAACCTGAATAGGCGATAAACCTGGACTAGAGACTTAGGTGTTTAGGTAGGTCGTGGCCGACACCCACGTTGGGCTTCCGCTTGAAGGTTGTCGAGTACATGTCATGTAAACGGCAGTAAGTGGTGAGAGCGTGTATGAAGAAGTACACCCCTGCAGGGTTAACATCATCTATTCGAATAGCTGCGTCCGCGGTAAAGGACTACTTGGTTACCTATACAGTTCGTAGACAAGTAAATGGATACTACTAAAAGCCTCAAGATAAGCGTGAGTGCCAAGGATGGCTCTTCCGTAGGATGACGGAGGTGGATCCTCGGTAGTGTATTGAAGTGGTGTGTAGTGGACTCGAGTGCACAAAACCATTTCAAGTTGGAGTCTCGTAGGATAGCTTAGCCAAGAGTCAAAGTTGGCTTGCTGCAATAACCCCACCAACCCTTTATGATAATGTGCATGTATGTAGGATCTGATGTAAGTCTTGCTGAGTACCTTTATACTCATGTTGCTTTAATTTACATTTTACAGAAGAGTTGCAACCCCTTCTGATGGGTTCTTCGTAGATGTCGATATCGATGAGTAGGCTGAAGCCCAGGTGGTGATCCTGAGCTCATGAAGGACCATGTAGTATAGTCAGGCTTACCCAAGCCTCTTTTATTTTACTAGTTGTCTGTACTCAGACATGTTATTTCCGTTGTTGGCTTGTATGCTTGTATGACTTGAATGCTGGGTCTTGTGACCCGTACTTGTGTGTATGATATGTATGGCTCTCTGAGCCTTTAAATAAAGTACTGGTGTTGTAGAGTCATGTTGTGATGCCTTGTTGTATTTGCACATATCGAGCATATTGTGTGTATGATTGAAATGCTTGGTATGTGTGGGATCTGACTATCTAGTTATTTATCCTTAGTAGCCTCTCTTACCGGGAAATGTCTCCTAGTGCTTCCACTGAGCCATGGTAGCTTGCTACTGCTCCGGAACACTTAGGCTAGCCGGCATGTGTCCTTCTTCGTTCCTGTGTCTGTCCTTCGGGGAAATGTCACGCGATGAATACCGGAGTCCTGTTAGCCCGCTACAGCCCGGTTTACCGGAGTCCTACTAGCCCAGTGCTACAGCCCGGATTCACTCGCTGATGACCGACACGTTCGATGCTGGGTCATGGATGCCTGTCCCTGTAAGTCTGTGCCACTTTGGGTTTACGACTAGCCATGTCAGCCCGGGCTCTTTATCATATGGATGTTAGCGACACTATCATATACGTGTGCCAAAAGGTGCAAACGGTCCCGGGCAAAGGTAAGGCGACACCCGTGGGAATACCGTGAGTGAGGCCGCAAAGTGATATGAGGTGTTACATGCTAGATCGATGTGGCATTGAGTCGGGGTCCTGATAGTGTTGGCATCAGAGCCGGACTGCTTGTAGGTTCTCCAAGCCAAACTGGTCGATGTTGAGTCTAGAAATGCTTTAGTTATATGTAGGGGAATTGATTGTGGGATGGAACGTAAGGCTCTTTTTACTCCTTTACCTCATGGCATTCTGATCTGAGTCAGTCTATTCTTCCATCGGGGATTAAGGATTAGGATCTCTTCTCTCTATCAGGTTCACGTGTTACTAATCGGTAGTACCTTATAGGTTTGATGGATACAAGCCTAGTTCAGTTCTACTACCCCATTATGTTGCTAAGATGGACCCAGAACCTTGATATGATGTTGTTGAGTGTATATGCAATCCTTTGCAAAGTGTCTCAAAATCTTTTTTGAGCATTTACAGCCGTTATGCTGTCCAATTTCCGCTAGAAATTCTAATGCCTTTGCTTTATATCGTCTTTCAGATGGCCTCCCGCACCCAGAACCAAGTTGTTCGTCTGACTCGGTGTATCGATGTACCCGGCCATACTGCTATGTTGGTCCGTGTAATGACCGAGGTGGGATACCGTTGGTATCCCGAGTACACCGTTGAGGAGCAGTATAGAGATTTCAATCAAAGCCAATACCTCTGCACTGTCAGGATATTCCCTTCCTATCCTGGATCCACTGAACCCCTCCATTGCTCTTATGGACTTGGGGTTACCATCGAGATGTCTGTGCAAGATGCCGCTTACTCGATGATGACTATTATACGGGCCATGACTCCTTTGCTTCGGAACACTGACTTTCGTTATATGCCAATGTCACTCCCCAGGGGCAGAAGGTTACTTCACGGCCATCTACACCGACTCCTTTCATGAGGATTCGCTACTCCACACTACTGCACAGATGCTTGAGGACAAGGACCGTGAAAATCATGCCTTGCGACTGGAGCTGTTCAACTCCCGTTCTGATCACTGGGCCACTTTGACCCGGTTTGCACCTGCTGTGCAGGCAGGGTATATGGATATGCGGGATCTCTACTCCGTGCGGTCTACTCTGCCAGACCGTACGGATTGGCGTGATGTAGGGGGCATCACTCCTCCCTGTGGACCTCCTCTGCCGCCGTTTGATGGACCCAGGCCACATCCGAGTCCTTATGGACCGCAGGCTCCACAGGATCGACTGTTTCTAGATGATCATGTTCAGCTTCCAGGACATGGTGGAAATCTCTATGAAGATTACTATGGAAATGTCTGAGCTGATGGTAGCACCACTAGTAGGGTAACAGCTATATCATCCACCGTCCTGCGTGACTCGTGGGATATAACTTAGTATGTACCATTTTCTGGAGGTGTAGAAAAATAATGTATAGGAGCTTGGGATGCCTCCGATGAGATGTAATCTTCCTTTCACCGCAGTTTTACTCCGTTTGGTCTTGTACTAAACCTTGTATGGTGTGTATGACGATGGAATAAATGTGGCAGTTTCTGTATTTACCATGTCATACGGATGATCATCTTGCATTCCGAGTTATTCCTTACATTCTGCATTTCTACGTCAGAATCTCATCATTCTGCACTACACCGATTGTCTTGTTTTCCTAGGATGGTTAACACACACAACAACCCTGCTTCCCAGGAGCAGGCTGAAAGCAATGGAGTCAGGGATGCAAACCTGCCTCACCCTCCTTCTCTGGCCGAGGTTATGCCGGAGGCTGAGAGAAACAAGCGGGAGACCAACCGTTTGTTGGAGCGCATCGAACAGAACACAGCACAGCATCATAGGAATAACTTGGTGTCGCTCAATGACTTCATCAAGTTACATCCACCCACCTTCCACCACTCCGTCGAGCCTCTCGACGCTGATGACTGGCTTCGCAGTATTACTCACAAGCTACGCTCTGCACTCGTAGCTGAGGCTGATAAGGTCACTTTTGCTGCCTACCATCTTGAAGGCCCCGCCAGTCTATGGTGGGAAAATTATGAAGCCATGCATCCAGCGGGCTAGGTCACTAGCTACTTGGGCAGAATTTAGTGAGGCTTTCCATGAACATCACATTCCGGATGGTCTTATGGACCGTAAATGTGAGGAGTTCTACAGTTTCACTCAAGGTAGACTCTCTGTGGATGCATACAGCAGGGAGTTCGGTAACCTAGCACATTATGCAACTGAGGAAGTTTCCACCGATGCCAGGAAGCAGGCAAGGTTCCGCAAGGGACTTAGCCCCGAGCTTCGCCGTGACCTCCGTCTGCATGAGTGCACATCCTTTCAGAAGATTGTAAACAAGGCCATTAGTGCTGAGTCAGGTCAGACTGATTACGAAGCAACACGCAAGCATGGCCGTGACATGGGTTCCTCGTCCGGTGCTGGTCCACAGAAGCGCCGGGTGTGGGTGCCTAACACTGCCCTGCCACCCAGGTTCACACCGAGGCCGTCCTACCATGCGCCTCGTCCAGCTCAGCAGTATGCAGCAGCTAAGCCCTATGGTGGGCCAACCAACAATGCTCCTCCACGCACCAGCTCTGTGACATGCTTCAAGTGTGGGGAATCGGGCCACTACATGAGCGAGTGTCCCCAGACCAACCCCAACTAGTCTGGAAAAGCTGTTGGCCGTGGCAAGCCGATAGGGAAAGTGTTATACGCCAAGCCGGCCACCGCTGCACGTGGCCATGTTAACTGTATCTCTGCTGAAGAGGCTCAGGAGGATCCCAACGTCGTTCTCGGTACGCTCCTTGTTAACTGCCATCCGGCATCTGTTTTTTTTCGATACTGGAGCATCTCATTCTTTTATATCCGAGAGCTATGCTCGTCTGCATAATACCACATTCTGTGATATGCCCACCTCCATGGTAATTCAAACCCTGGGATCCAAATGGCAAACTTCTAGAGTAAGGCATGGGAATGAAATTCAAGTCGACAGACTTGTCTTTCTCGCGTCATTGATAGCTCTCAAATCTTCGGATATTAATATCATCTTGGGTATGGACTGGGTGTTAGCCCATCACGCCAAGATTGATTGCTTCTCTAGGACTGTTCAACTCACACATCCTTCGGGAAAGCTAGTCAATGTCTTGACCCGAGTAGCCAAGCGACATCTATATTTTCTTAATGCCAGTCCTTTGCCAGACCTCGAAGACGTTTCGGTAGTCTGTGACTTTCCGGATGTCTTTCCAGAAGAACTGCCAGGTGTTCCACCTGACAGAGATGTCGAGTTCGTGATAGATCTCATTCCAGGAACTGTCCCAATTTCTAGAAGACCCTATAAGATGGCACCACTAGAACTAGCCGAGCTTAAGAAACAACTCGATGAGTCCTTGAAAAAGGGTTTCATCCGTCCTAGTTCATCTCCATGGGCTTGCCCCATTCTCTTCGTTAAGAAGAAGGATGGTACAGATCGGATGGTTGTAGATTATCGACCCGTCAACTTGGTTACAATCAAGAACAAGTATCCGCTCCCCAGGATCAACGACCTGTATGATCAGCTCGCTGGATCCTCAGACTTCTCCAAGATGGATTTGAGGTTGGGCTACCATCAAATCAAAATCAGGAACGGGGACATTCCTAAAACAGCCTTTGTTACTCGTTATGGCCAATACGAGTACACTATCATGTCCTTCGGGTTAACCAACGCTCCAGCCACCTTCTCTCGCTTAATGAACTCAATCTTCATGGAGTATTTGGATAAATTCGTCGTGGTTTACCTCGATGATATACTCATCTACTCCAAGAACGAGGAAGAACATGCCGAGCATCTAAGGCTAGTGTTGATGAAACTTCGAGAGCATCGCCTTTATGCCAAATTTTCTAAATGTGAATTTTGGTTACCAGAAGTGACCTATCTAGGCCATGTAATCTCTGGTAAGGGTATTGCTGTCAATCCCGTGCGAGTTCAAGCCATTCTTAATTGGACTCCACCTAAATCGGTCAAGCAAGTTCGGAGTTTCCTTGGCTTAGCGAGCTATTGTCGCTGCTTTGTCGAGAACTTCTCCAAAGTTGCTAAACCTCTAACTGAACTCCTCAAGAAAGATAAAAAGTTCGAGTGGACCCCAGAATGTGAGCACAACTTTCAGTAACTGAAAAGACGCCTGACATCTGCTCTCGTATTGGTACCACCAGACTTCTCTAAGGACTTTGTTATCTATTGCGACGCCTCGCGACAAGGACTAGGTTGCATTCTTATGCAAAATCGTCACGTAATTGCTTATGCTTCATGGCAATTGCACCCACATGAGGAAAATTATCCTACTCATGATCTAGAGCTTGCAGCTGTAGTCCATGCACTCAAAACCTGGCGACATTACCTCCTCGGTAATCGTTGCGAAATCTTCACCGATCACCAAAGTCTGAAGTATATATTCACCCAACCGGATTTGAATCTCAGGCAAAGATGTTGGGTCGAGTTGATCATAGATTTCGACTTAGGGATAACTTACACCCTAGGAAAAGCCAATGTCATGGCTGATGCTCTAAGTCGTAAATCTTATTGTAACAATCTGATGTTACAACAAAGTGAACCACTTCTCCATGAGGAATTTCGGAAGCTTAACCTTCACATCGTTCCTCAAGGATTCCTTTCCACCGTGGTGATGAAACCTACCCTTACGGATCAGATCATCAAAGCTCAGAAGGTAGATCCGGGGATTTCCCGTATCAAAAGAAACATCGAGAAGGGAGTTGCGGATTGTTTCTCCATTGATCATCAAGGAGTCATATACTTCGGGAACCGCCTAGTGGTTCCCAAGGTGTGAAACCTGAGGCGATTGATCCTTAAGGAAGCTCATGAATCTCCTCTCACCATTCATCCCGGTAGCTCTAAAATGTATCAGGACCTACGCCAAAGGTTCCGCTGGACTAGGATGAAGAGAGAAATTGCTAAGTATATTGCTAACTGCGACGTCTGTCGTCGTGTTAAAGTAGAGCACCAACGGCCTGCTGGCACCCTTCAACCCTTAGCTATTCCTGAATGGAAATGGGATAAAATTGGTATGGATTTCATCACCGGTTTTCCCAGGACCAAGAGAGGGAATAATGCTATCTTCGCCGTTGTCGATCGTCTTTCCAAGGTGGCCCATTTCTTGCCTGTTCGTGAGAGTATAACCGCTAGTCAGCTAGCAGACTTGTATATCTCCCAAATAGTGTCCCTCCATGGTGTTCCACTGGAAATTAACTCGGATCGAGGAAGTCTCTTCACCTCTCGATTTTGGGAAAGTTTCCAATCTATGGGAACTCGCCTTTCCTTTAGAACCGCTTTTCACCCTCAATCAAGTGGTCAAGTAGAACGCGTCAACCAGATTCTAGAGGACATGCTTCGAGCTTTTGTTATCTCATTCAGAATGGATTGGGAGAAATGCCTTCCATTTGCCGAATTTTCTTATAACAACAGCTATCAATCTAGCTTGGGTAAAGCCCCTTTTGAAGTTCTCTATGGACGAAGGTGTCGAACACCCCTTATCTGGTCAGAAACCGGGGAAAGACAATTCTTTGGCCCGGACATGATCCAGGAAGCAGAAGAGCAAGTTCGCATCGTTCGTGAAAAGTTGAAAACAGCCCAATCTCGTCAAAAGAGTCAATATGACCGAAAACATAAGGCTATGACTTTTGAGGTTGACGAGAAGGCTTACCTTCGGGTTACTCCTTTGAAGGGAACCCATCGTTTCGGTATCAAAGGCAACTTGGCTCCTTGTTACATTGGACCCTTTCGCATTCTTGCCAAACGAGGAGAAATTGCCTACCAATTGGAACTACCTCTGCATCTCTCTAGAGTCCATGATGTCTTCCACGTTTCTCAACTCAGGCGTTGCTTCTCGGATCCTATCCGTGGAGTGGACCACGAAACGCTTGATCTTCAAGATAATCTCACGTATCGGGAGTACCTCGTTCGTATTCTCGATCAAGCCGAGCGTACCACTCGACATCATAATATCAAGTTTCTCAAGGTTCAATGGTCGCACCATTATGAGAAAGAAGCAACCTGGGAAAGGGAGGATTGTCTTCGACTCGAGTATCCCGCCTTCTTTCCAGAGGAACCTAAATCTCGGGACGAGATTTTTCTGAGTGGGGGTGAGTTGTCACACCCTAGCTAGTTCCTGCATTAGAGTGTTGCATCATGTCTATTTTTTTAACAGAAACTTGAAATGGGGATGACAGAACCCCCAGCCCCCTCTGAAACCAACTAGGGCTTACTAAAAATAATTTCAATGAACCTGAAATGCCCTTCTAAAATGTCCATCATTTTTGTCTTGGTTCTGAACCTCTGCCAAAAGTGGTTCACATTTTTCCAGGTCATCCTAAGCTCTCTGAATTAAATCATAAGTATTTGAGTTTGGGCACTTAAATTATATAAAATATTTCAAATGCTCAGATAATCCCAAACTAAAATGTTCCATGCTGGATATATTCCCGGTAGTGGCCATGAGCAGTTTGGTGATTTTTGGAGTTGCCTAGGTATTTTTAGAAAGTCCACGAAGTTACAGAAGAAATAAAAAAACAGAAATAAAAAGATAGAGAGGGAAACTGACCTGGCAGCCCACCACCAGGCCCACCTAGCCGGCCCAGCCCAGCAACCGCTCCAGCGAGCTGCTTGACTTGGCTAGGCAGGCAGGCAGGTGCTCGACGCCGGCTCCAGCGCGCACCACGCAGCTGCCCGCCGCCCTACTTCCTCCCCTCGCCGCTCTGCTGGCCTGGACGACTTCCATGTCGTGCCCCGAACCCCCTGGACACCTCACTCACTCTCCTTCCTCTCTCCCTCGCTTTCCCGCACCATGGTCGACGCTGTCGTGCCCGCGCCACCGTGAAGCTCGCGTTCTCCGTCGTCCCCGTGCCGCTCCACCGTGTCCAGGAGCTCCGCCGCCCTCCTCTCCTTCGAGCAAGCTGAGCCCTGAGCGCTCGCTTGCCCTGAAGCCTCTGTACCGACCTCGCACGACTCCGCCACCGCCGGAGATCCCCTTCACCGTCCCGCCGCACCAGCTCGTCCCCGAGCGTGCCCTTTGCTCCTACGTGACCGCCGTGAGCCCAGCTACCTCCTCCCCCTTCCCTTTCTCGCTCTCGAGCACCATAGCGACTGCACGAAGCTTCACCGCATGCGTCGCTGTCGAGCTCGTCACCGACGTGACTCCGGCCACCCACCGGCCACACACCGTGTCCAACACACTCACCGCACTCGCAGGAACCCAACGCAATACTCCACGCGCCTCGCCGTGCCCCCTAGCCTCGGGTTTGACCTCGCCCAAACTCTGGCGACCCCCAAGGCTGTCGCCGGCGATGTTCCCGGCCACCCCGAGCTCCACCACTGCAACCAAACGACGCGGCTCGCTCCCCGCGTCCCGTAGATGCCCTCTGCCGCCCTTTTGGTCGCCGGAGCACGAAAACGCACTCCCACCGCCGCGTCTGGCCTCGCCGGCGGCTAAACACCGGCGGGTTTGACTCCGTTGACCTTTGACTAGGTGGGCCCAGGTTGACTCCCCCCTAAGTCTATGACAAGTGGGGCCCGCTCTGCTAATTAACTTAGATGAGCACTAACTAAATTTAGTTAGTTTAAATAACTACTGGCACACGGGACCCACTGGTCAGTTTGACCTGGACCAGCTCCGTTGACCACTGACATCATCCTGACATAATGCTGATGCAGTAAATTATTTACTGGAATTATTTTTACACAAGAAATTCCAGAAAATACCACAAACTTCAAAAACTCATAGAAATTAATCTATAGCTCCAAATGCAAAGTGTTATATATGAAAAATGATCAGAAAAATCCAATCTATCCATATGTACTGGTTTCATGCATGTTTAAGCAAGCTAACCTGCTGTTTGGTGCAGAATAAGATAAACCACTATTAAGGGCCATTTATGAGTTTGAAAATTGAATCTTTGGTTCAAAATGGTTCAAACCCATCTGGTCTTAGTTGCATTAGCCCAATACACTCATTTTGCCATGTATCATGCATGCATCATATTGTTGCATATTGTTTGGTGATGTTTGTGTATCGGTGCTCTCTGCGGCAGGTTCTGCCCCTGAGGAGTATCGCGATTACCCTAACAAAGAACAATACGAGTGCACGGATTCATCAGGCAAGCACCAACCATTTGATCATATGGATACAATCCCATGTTCTCACCTCTGCTCTCCTTTACTGCATTAAGACAACGCGATTCAAACTGCTGTGTGCTATGGTAGTTGAACCCATTTCCTCTGCATGACCTGTCATTGCCACAGTAACTAGATGAAACCCACTAGCATGTGTAGGAGTTGATTGAGCCATATGTATGTGTTGTTCCTACCTTGCTATGCCTGCTATGCTTAGAGTCGTGTCAGGTCTGGTTCATCTGGGTGATGGGCTAGAGTGAAATGATCATGCCGGTAATGAGAGTGATGTGTTGAACACGATTTGGTAAAGGTATCGATGAGAGGCCATGTAGGAGTACATGGTGGGTTGTTTCATTGAAGCCGTTCTTAAGCACTGAGATCTGTATGTGTGATTTAAGATTCAGCTACTACCATGCATTGGGCCCGAAACAAATGGAGCCTCTCGGCTTCTTATTCACCCTAGTCCTCTGTCCAGGAGTTGCAAGTAGTTTCTGGTGTTTGTAGCTTACTGGAGGCCGTGGACAACGCTGACCCGCGGGGTGGGCTGTGATGCGGTAGGTACGTGGCACGGTGTACCCGATGCCCGTTAGGTATCTCGGGAACCCTGCACACATCGTTCGGGGCCGTATGTGGAAACCTCGGCTGAACTCCCTGCGGATGGAACCTGAATAGGCGATAAACCTGGACTAGAGACTTAGGTGTTTAGGTAGGTCGTGGCCGACACCCATGTTGGGCTTCCGCTTGAAGGTTGCCGAGTACATGTCGTGTAAACGGTGGTAAGTGGTGAGAGCGTGTATGAAGAAGTACACCCCTGCAGGGTTAACATCATCTATTCGAATAGCCGCGTCGGTGGTAAAGGACTACTTGGTTGCCTATACAGTTCATAGACAAGTAAATGGATACTACTAAAAGCCTCAGGATAAGCGTGAGTGCCAAGGATGGCTCTTCCGTAGGATGATGGAGGTGGACCTCGGTAGTGTATTGAAGTGGTGTGTAGTGGACTCGAGTGCGCAAAACCATTTCAAGTTTGAGTCTCGTAGGATAGCTTAGCCAAGAGTCAAAGCTGGCTTGCTGCAATAACCCCACCAACCCTTCTTCATAATGTGCATGTATGTAGGATCCGATGTAAGTCTTGCTGAGTACCTTTGTACTCAGGTTGCTTTAATTTATGTTTACAGAAGACGCTGCAACCCCTTCTGATGGGTTCTTCGTAGATGTCGGTATCGATGAGTAGACTGAAGCCCAGGTGGTGATCCTGAGCTCATGAAGGACCATGTAGTATAGTCAGGCTTACCCAAGCCTCTTTTATTTTACTAGTTGTCTGTACTCAGACATGTTACTTCCGCTGTTGGATTGTATGCTTGTATGACTTGAATGCTGGGTCGTGAGACCCATACTTGTGTGTATGATATGTATGGCTCTCTGAGCCTTTAAATAAAGTACTGGTGTTGTAGAGTCATGTTGTGATGCCTTGTTGTATTTGCACATATCGAGCATATTGTGTGTATGATTGAAATGCTTTGTATGTGTGGGATGTGACTATCTAGTTGTTTATCCTTAGTAGCATGTCTTACCGGGAAATGTCTCCTAGTGCTTCCACTGAGCCATGGTAGCTTGCTACTGCTCTGGAACACTTAGGCTGGCCGGCATGTGTCCTTCTTCGTTCCTGTGTCTGTCCTTCGAGGAAATGTCACGCGATGAATACCGGAGTCCTGTTAGCCCGCTACAGCCCGGTTTACTGGAGTCCTGCTAGCCCAGTGCTACAGCCCGGATTCACTCGCTGATGACCGACACGTTCGATGTTGGGTCATGGATGTCTGTCTCTGTAAAACTATGCCACTTTGGGTTGGCGACTAGCCATGTCAGCCCGAGCTCCTTATCATATGGATGCTAGCGACACTATCATATACGTGTGCCAAAAGGCGCAAACGGTCCCGGGCAAAGGTAAAGCGACACCCGTGGGAATACCGTGCGTGAGGCCGCAAAGTGATATGAGGTGTTACAAGCTAGATCGATGTGGAATTGAGTCGGGGTCCTCATAGTTCATGTGTCTGCAGACATTCGAAACCGGGAAAACTTTCCCAGATGTTTTCCCCCTTCGCCATTATCGCCTAGCACCGCGTTCGAACACCTCTAGCCCCACTTATTGTCTTGTTATGCTTATGTTTGCGTGTGTTTACTGTTTCTTCCCCCTCTTCTCTCCGGTAGACCCCGATACCGTTGCTGATGCCCCTTTGATCGACTACATCACCGACAACACTCTCCCCTTTCAGCGGAGCTTCCAGGCAAGCCCCCCTTTGATCATCCCGATATTGCCCATTCCATTCTATCATGCTTCCATTAGATTTTCTACTGTAATTGATTGCTCCTATTCTGATGCATAGCCTGCTTTTGTAACCTGCTATTGTACCTTACCTGCTTACCCTAAACTGCTTAGTATAGGTTGGTTAGTGATCCATCAGTGACCCCCACCTCGTCCTTGTTGCCCCTGCTTCATCATCGACGCCTCTATCAACATGATCGACGACCAGAGCCTGACATCTCACATCACATCACGCCCCTTTTGATGCTCGACTCTACAGAGTTACCATCGAGTGCCGAGGGTGGAACCTCATACATCACTTCTGATGAGATCTTTGTAGTGTACCTATTCAGTCGTGGTCAACGAGGGTGGTTCCTCTTTCACCATTCCCGATACGGCTGCCGTGCAACACCACAAGTGTGAACCTCGAGGGTAGATCCTCTTACTTCACCTTGATGATTACATCGAGTGGAATCCTCCATGGGTGATTCCTCGGATTTTCCCCTTGATGTTTCGACACATGGTTACCTTGACTTTACTTGAGACCATTGTTGAAGTCGGGTCGGCCCTGAGGGGTACCCACGAGTTGATGTGAAAGTCGGGCGGGCCCGTAGAGCATCCGCGAGTTTTCTACGTGGCATGGTCGGGCATTCTAGGCCCTTGCCGTAAGTCCACGAGACGGGGCGACGGGGTCACATTATCGTGAGTCTCTGCTCGTTTCCCCGAGCCCCCAATGCACTAAGAGTTTTGGGTATTTGTTCTGAGTTGGCTTCTGGCCTTTACGCACTAACCACCACGCGAGAATAGTTATGGGCCTGGACGTTGCAGTATCAGCCGAAGCTTTGTCAGACGCCCAGTTCAGCAGTGCGGCACGGTCGGATCATGCTGGCCATCCGAGGTGGTGCTGGTATTCACCCTGCACGCAACGACCCGGAGTGCTGTCGGCGATGGGCCCAAGACCCCGGAGCGCTTAGGATGTAGACCGACGGGGACCTCTCTGCTGAGCCTAGGTAGGGCTGCGATTTGTTGATCTTCCAAGGCCGGGCATTGACCCCAGAAAGGTGTGTCTGGCCAGAGTGATCGAGTGTGTTGGGTAACGTGGTGCACCCCTGCAGGGAAGATATATATTCGAATACCGTGTCCACGGTAATGGACGTTCAGACTTATATCCTGATCTTATATAACTAGAAATAAATACTTGAGATATGAGATGGATGTGTGGCCCGAGATTGCTTTCCCGCTGGGAGTCGGGGAAGGATCTCTGAGCGTTGATGTTACAACATGATTGTTAAATATTAAAATGCTACTCTTTACTCTTGTACATGCTGCAAGATGTCTGAAGCTGCTTGAAGATGCTAGTCTTTGATAGGCTAGGCCTTCCCCCTCTATTCTAGCATTATGCCGTTCAGTCCACAGATACAACCCTTCCATTTCATACCAATGCATACTCAGTATAGATCTGATGCTTGTGAGTACTTTGGATGAGTACTCACGGTTTCTTTGCTACCCCCTTTTCCCCCTTCTTTCTTCTTTCCGGTTGTTGCAACCAGATGGTTGATCCCTGGAGCCAAATGCCACCGCCGATGGATGCTGCTACATGAAGATCGACGACAACCAGGAGTAGTTAGAAGGTCCCAGGCACGAGGCCTTGCCTCTTCGATCATTGTTGCTTTTGTGCTAGCCTTCTTAAGGCGTCATTGTTTAACTTATGTCTGATTCTCAAATATTGTTGCTTCCGCTGACTCTTGTGTATCGAGCTATGTATTCGAGCCCTCGAAGCCCCTGGCTTGTAATATAAAGCTTGTATTATTTAGATTTGTGTCTAGAGTTGTGTTGTGATATCTTCTCGTGAGTCCCTGATCTTGATCATACACATTTGCGTGTATATTACTGTACGATTGAATCGGGGGCGTCACAAGTTGGTATCAGAGCCAACTTCCTGTAAGATCCCCCTTTCCAACTCCTTGGCCGAAGTTGAGTCTAGTCTTTGATAAACTGATTTACTAACATGGTTGTGTGGCTTACTGGCCCCACGTTGCCATTGGGTGGTATTAGGATCTTTTACAACTCGTCTATACTCTGGGACTCTGATCTCTCTTCTATTCGGGTTAAATGGTTTTGCTAACTCTGCCCTAGGTTCTCGTGATCACATCCACCCAGAGATTTGTATCATGCCTTTCTTGAATTGGGAGCCAGGATCTGCTTCACTGTGTCCATGGGCCGCAGAAATCCTTCATATCGGGGTCACCCTGCGTCGTCCCCTGCAGATTCCTCGCTCTAGTGGTTTTCTCCAACGATGATGTAGCCTTTGCTATGTCTAGTTGTTGTATCCCTCCATCGCGTGCAAGCGTGCTGCCTAGTATGTCTATGATGATCCTCTTGTCCGAACTCCTACTAACAACGTGTGTTTAGCTCTATATATGTATATGTAAGTCTTTAATGACTACTGCTTTTTACATACTGCGCCTTTGCTCATTGTTCAAGTTACATCATGAATGACTCCATACACCTGCTCCAACCCCTGTTATATTGCTTCTTGATGTTTTAGCAGGATGGCTGATGATCCTCCACCCCCACCCTATATTGCCGCAATGATGCAGCAGTTTGAGCTGAATCGTCAGTTTATGAGTGGAGTAATGCTCCAGCTTCCGAACCAGAATGTTCATCAATAGCCTGCCCCAATAACACTGCAAGAATTCGTGCGCCTCAACCCGTCCATTTTCCGCAACTCCACTAATCCTATGGATGATGATGATTGGCTCCATGACATCATGTTTGAGATGGAGTCAGCTAATGTTGCCCCTGCTAGTTACGTCACCTTTGCGACATTCCACTTGAAAGGTCCAGCTGCTCAATGATGGGAAAGCCATAGGGGTATGCTGCCTGCAGAGACTGTAACCACTTGGCAGGAATTTCAGTCAGTCTTCTGTGCACGACACATTCCTCAAGGTCTGATGGACCAGAAGAAGAAGGAGTTCCGCAAAATCTCCCAAGGCTCAATGACTGTGGATGAATATCAGAGGAAATTCCTTGAATTATCTCGCTATGCTGCGGATGACATCTGCACTGATGCTCGCAAGCAGGATAAATTTCGTGAAGGACTGCATCCCGATATAAAGCTTGCACTTGTTGCTCATGATTGCGCAGACTTTGCGACACTTGTCAGCCAAGCTTTCCAAACTAAAACTGGTCTTACTGAGTACCAGGAGTCGCTCAAGCATACCCGCGATGTTGGCCCATCCTCGAGTCAGACTGCTCAGAAACATCGAGTCTGGATCCCACACAGTGTCCATCACCGACCTGCTCCAACACCAAGGCCATCTTATGTTGCACCTCGTCTGCCTCCACCGCCGAGACAACTAACGATTCAGGGTGGACAGCCAGGACACCTTACCCTCGATTGTCACTAGGGTCAGCCGCAAAATGCATCATGTCCTTCTATTGGTCGTAAGAAGAGCGGCCGAAATCGTCATCCCAGAAGTGGTAGTGCCAGGACACCTGCAATGAGTTGTGGTCAAGTCACCCTTGTCAAGATTGAAGAAACTCATGAGTCCCCAAAAATCATGATGGGTACCCTTCGCGTTAATTCAGTGCCATATTTTGTTCTCTTTGATTCAGGAGCATCGCATTCCTTCGTGTCCCAACAATTTTCTCGGCTGCATGGGTTGGATATGGAAAATTTGCCCAGTCCTTTAGCGATTCAATCTCCAGGATCCAAGTGGAAAACCACATTGTTATGCCATCGCAACCGAATCGAGATTGGAGGTCTACTTTTACCGACTTCTTTCACCGTCTAACATAGACATCATTCTTGGTACGGACTAGTTGACAACCCATAGTGCTAAGATCGATTGTGCTACCAAGACAGTCTAGCTCACTCACCATTCTGGCCAGACGGTCCAATACTCAGACCGAACAACTCAGGATGCCGAGAATCAGATATATATGTTCTGAATGCATTGAATTCTTCACCTCTTGAGGGAATAGAGAACATTCCACTCGTTCGTGATTTCGAAGATGTCTTTCCAGAAGAACTTCCAGGAATACCCCCTGCTAGAGCTGTTGAATTCGTCATAGACTTGAAACCGGGCACAAATCCTATTGCCAAGCGACCCTACAAGATGCCGCCACATGAGCTCCTTGAACTTAAGGAGGAAATCGACAAATCTCTTCACAAGGGTTTCATTCGTCCAAGTTCATCTGCTTGGGGAGCACCTTCTCTCTTTGTCAAGAAGAAGGATGGTACGAATCATTTGGTCCAAGATTACCAACCTATCAACCAGGCAACAATTCAAAACAAGTATCCGCTTCCCAGAATCAACGATCTGTATGACCAACTTGTTGGTTCCTCAGTATTCTCTAAACTTGATTTGAGGTTGGGTTACCACCAGATCCGAGTTCGTGAAGAAGATATTCCCAAGACCGTCTTCGTTACTCGCTATGGCTCATACGAGTACACCGTCATGTCCTTCCGCTTGACCAATGCTCCAACGACTTTCCCTCGTGTGATGAACTATATATTCATGGAATACCTCGACAAGTTCGTTGTGGTTTATCTGGATGATATCCTTGTATACTCCAAGAACAAAGAACATGCTGAACACCTTCGTCTTGTTCTGGAAAAGCTTCGAGAACATCAACTCTATGCAAAGTATTCTAAATGTGAATTTTGGCTTCCTGAAGTGACCTACCTTGGGCATGTCATCTCCAAGGATGGTATTGCCGTCAACCCCGAGCGAGTTCAGGCTATTCTCAATTGGACTCCTCCAAAGAATGTCAAGCAAGTCAGAAGTTTTCTCGGACTCACCATCTATTGTCGTCGATTTGTTGAGAACTTCTCCAAGATTGCCAAGCCCCTGACTGGTCTGCTTCACAAGGGTGTTAAGTTTGATTGGACAGAAAAGTGTCAGGAAAGTTTCCAGGCACTCAAAGACAAGCTGACTTCTGCGCCAGTGCTTGCTCCACCTGATAAGGACTTTGTCATTTACCGCGACGCTTCACGTCAAGGGTTAGGCGGTGTCCTAATGAAAGAGCGCATAGTGATTGCTTATGCCTCTCGACAATTGCGCCCTCATGAAGAAAACTACCCAGTTCATGACCTCGAGCTTGTTGCTGTCATACATGCACTAAATCAGTGGCGACATTACCTTGTTGGTAATCGTTGCGACATCTTCACCGACCACCAAAGTTTGAAGTATCTGTTTACCCAGCCAGACCTAAACCCTCGTCAACAGAGATGGATGGACACCGTAAGAGACTTTGACTTGGGCATTTGTTATACACCACGCAAGGCTAATGTAATGGCTGATGCTTTGAGCCGCAAGTCATATTGCAATCACCTCGAGGTTCAAAAAGTCCAGCCCTCGCTTGTTGAATAATTCAGGAAGTTGAACCTCCATATTGTTCCACCTGGTGCACTCGCACCCCCTCCTCCAGAATTCCGCAAGATGAACCTCCACATTGTTCCCCATGGTTCCCTCAATACCCTGGCTGCCAAACCAGATCTCTTGGACTCCATCAAGAGAATGCAGGGATATGACTCTCAAGTTGAGAAGATTAAACGCTACCTTGCAGAAGGAAAGCCCTCATTCTTCACTGTTGCTGATGATGGCACTTTGTACTTTAAAGGCCGCTTAGTGGTGCCGTGTAAGGAGAAAAGGCTGGATATGACTAAGGAAGTTATGAAAGAAGCTCATGATACGCCTTTGTCTATTCATCCTGGTAGCACCAAGATGTACCAAGACATTCGACAGAGATTTTGGTGGTCTAATATGAAGCAAGACATTGCTTGCTATGTTGCTGAATGTGACATTTGCCGTCATATCAAAGCAGAACATCAAAGGCCTGCTGGAACTCTGCAACCTATCTCTATTCCTGAATGGAAATGGGACCATGTTGAAATGGACTTCGTCACTGGTTTTCCCAAGTCACAGAAAGGTAATGATGCTATTCTTGTTGTCATTGACCGACTTTCCAAGGTTGCACACTTTCTGGCTGTCAAAGCAATGATCACTGCTAGTCAGCTGGCAACTCTCTATATGTCCAGAATTGTTTCACTTCACGGTATTCCGCTAGTAATCAGCTCAGGCCGTGGCAGCTTATTCACTTCAAGATTCTGGGCAAGTTTCCAAGAAGCTATGGGAACTAATCTGTCATTCAGCATCGCTTTTCACCCTCAGTCTCAGGGACAAGTGGAACGCGTCAACCAAGTTCTCGAAGACATGCTTTGAGCTTGTGTTATTTCCTTCGGCAAGAAATGGGAGGAATCTCTCCCATATGCTGAGTTCTCCTACAACAATAGCTATCAAGCTAGTCTGAAGATGGCCCCCTTCGCAGTGTTATATGGACGAAAGTGTCGAACCCCTCTGAACTGCTCAGAAACTGGGGAACGTCCACTCTTCGGCCCAGATATTATCCAACATGCCGAAGAACAAGTCCGTGTTATTCCCGAGAATCTCAAGACTGCTCAATCACGTCAAAAGAGTCAGTATGACCATCATCATAAGGACATGGTCTATCAACCTGGCGAAAAGGCTTATCTTAGAGTCACACCAATGAAGGGTTCTCACCGCTTCGGGAGCAAGGGCAAGCTAGCTCCTCGCTATATTGGTCATTCACTATTCTCGAAAGGCATGGAAAAGTGGCATACCAGTTGGAGCTTCCGTCGAACCTTTCTCAGGTTCATGATGTGTTCCACGTGTCACAACTCCACCGCTGCTTCAAGGACCCAATCCGAGCAGTGGATCATGAAATGCTCGAGTTGCAACAGGACCTCTCCTATAAAGAGCATCCGGTCCGCATACTCGACCAAGCTGAACGCCGCACACGTTAGAAGGCGATCAAATTCCTCAAGGTCCAGTGGTCGCATCACTCTGAAGACGAATCCACTTGGGAATGCGAGGATTGTCTTCGTGAAGAATACCCCGCTTTATTTCCTTCTACCTTCTAAATCTCGGGACGAGATTTTTTGTAGTGGTGGAGAATTGTAACGCCCGGATAATTATGCAACAGTAATCACGCTAATGGTGCCATGTCATCAAGATTTACTGTGGTTAAGTTCATGTTGTTTCGAAGTCAGTTCCGTTTTCGTATTTAAAGTCAGTAAAAAAAGAAAGGCAAAAGTAAGTAAAATAAAAGGAGAAGGCAACCAAAAAAACAGGAAAGAAGAACCTCCCCAGGCCTCGTCCCACTCCCACTAGCCAGCCCACCTAAGGCGGCCCACTCCCCCGCTTCCCTAGCCTATTAGGCCACCCCCACTCCCCGAACCCTAACCATCTCCCGATCCCCACTCCTCCCCAGTCGCTCCTCTCCCCCCATCCCACGTCCCGATCTGGATCGGGGGCGCTGGCCCCCGACCCCCGATGAACGCGCCGCCCCACCCCCCTCGACGCTAACGCCCACCCCGGCGACGCCTGACTCCGTGAAGGCCGACGCCTCCTCGCCTCGCGCTGGACTGCCTCGTCCCCGCCTCTCCATCACCGACCGACCCCGATCCTCGCCCCCCCTCCCGCTTCCCTCCATCGCTGGTGAGGCCCTCAACGTCCGCCTCCCCCTTTTCATCCCGTTGTCGCGCACTGTACCGTGTCCATGCGCCGTCCTGCCCGTCGTCATCGTCCCGCATGCGTTTGGTGGCCGTGCTCGCGGCCTACGCTGACCTCGCCGTGGTCGTGCCTGCCCGATGCCGCGCTTCCCGCACACGCGCTTGCCGATGTGGTCTGCTGCTGCTCCACCGCCACCCTGCGCGCCCTCCTACTCCCCGCGCCCTGTTTCTGCCCCACCTCTCCTTCGATGCCGCCCGCCGGCACCATGCCACCGCCGGCGTCCGCCTTCCCTAGTCACCGCGTCCCGCGGCTCCGACCCGTGGTCATGGCCGTCGCCCTCCCGGTGGCCTCGGGCGCACACGCGGGCGCACATGCCCGTTCACCCCGTTAACCGCCTCGGTCAGCCTGGGCTACCGACCAGTGGGGCCTGCCCCTGTAAATAAAAAATGATGAAAAATATGTTAATTAACAAATTAATTAGTTAATTAATTAACTAAAATTTAATTAACTTAATTAAAATGGTTCAATTAAACTAATTACTTAGTTAGCCTAACTAATCCATAATTAGGTTAATGAGTGCATGAGAGGGGGGTCCCACCCCTGTTGACCAGCCAAACGTTGACTGGTCAACCGGGTCCCCCTGGCCCACATGTCATCCTCTGTGTACACTTCTGTGTACACAGAGCTGGGTACACGTAGCAATTTGTTATTTATTTTCGAATTAAATTAAATTCCAAAATAATGTTTAAATCTTTGAAAAATCATAATAAATAAACCGTAGCTCGGATCAAAAAGCTTTATACATGAAAGTTACTCGGAACAACGAGACGAATCCGAATAAGTAGTCTGTTCGTCCGCCACACGTCCCTAGCAGAGCAAACGTAGTGTTTTCCCCTTCGGATCATCTTTCTGACAGACGTCCGGAACCGGGAAAACTTTCCCGGATGTTTTCCCCCTTCGCCATTATCGCCTAGCACCGCGTTCGAACACCTATAGCCCCACTTATTGTCTTGTTATGATTATTTTTGCGTCTATTTACTATTTCTTCCCCATCTTCTCTCCGGTAGACCCCGATACCGCTGCTGATGCCCCTGTGATCGACTACATCACCGACAACACTCTTCCCTTTCAGCGGAGCTTCTAGGCAAGCCCCCCTTTGATCATCCCGATATCGCCCATTCCATTCTCTCATGCTTGCATTAGATTTTGCTACTATAATTGATTGCTCCTATTTTGATGCATAGCCTGCTTTTGTAACCTGCTATTGTACCTTACCTGCTTACCCTAAACTGCTTAGTATAGGTTGGTTAGTGATCCATCAGTGACCCCCACCTCGTCCTTGTTGCCCCTGCTTCATCGACGCCTCTATCAACTTGATCGACGACCAGAGCCCGACATCTCACATCAGATCACGCCCCTTTTGATGCTCGACTCTACAGAGTTACCATCGAGTGTCGAGGGTGGAACCTCATACATCACTTCTGATGAGATCTTTGTAGTGTACCTATTCAGTCGTGGTCAACGAGGGTGGTTCCTCTTTCACCATTCCCGATACGGCTGTCGTGCAACACCACAAGTGTGATCCTCGAGGGTGGATCCTCTTACGTTCACCTTGATGATTACATCGAGTGGAATCCTCCATGGGTGATTCCTTGTATTTTCCCCTTGATGTTTCGACACATGGTTACCTTGACTTTACTTGAGACCATTGTTGAAGTCGGGTCGGCCCTGAGGGGTACCCACGAGTTGATGTGAAAGTCGAGCGGGCCCGTAGAGCATCCGCGAGTTTTCTACGTGGCACGGTCGGGCATTCTGGGCCCTTGCCGTAAGTCCACGAGACGGGGCAACGGGGTCACATTATCGTGAGTCTCTGCTCGTTTCCCCGAGCCCCCAATGCACTAAGAGGTTTAGGTATTTGTTCTGAGTTGGCATATGGCCTTTACGCACTAACAACCACGTGAGAATAGTTATGGGCTTAACGTCGCAGTATCAGCCAAAGCTTTGTCAGATGTCCAGTTCAGCAGTGCAGCACGGTCGGATCATGCTGGCCATCCGAGGCGGTGCTGGTATTCACCCTGCGCGCAATGACCTGGAGTGCTGCGGGCGATGGGCCCAAGACCCCGAAGCGCTTAGGATGTAGACCGGCGGGGACCTCTCTGTTGATCTTCCGAGGCCAGGCATTGACCCCAGAAAGGTGTGTTCGGCCAGAGTGATCGAGCGTGTTGGGTAACGTGGTGCACCCCTGCAGGGAAGATATATATTCGAATACCGTGTCCACGGTAATGGACGTTCATACTTATATCCCGATCTTATATAACTAGAAATGGATACTTGAGATATGAGATGGATGTGTGGCTCCGAGATTGCTTTCCCGCGGGGAGTCGGGGAAGGATCTCTGGGAGTTGATGTTACAACATGATTGTTAAATATTAAAATGCTACTCTTTACTCTTCTACATGCTGCAAGATGTTTGGAGCTGCTTGAAGATGCTATTCTTCGATAGGCTAGGCCTTCCCCCTCTATTCTGGCATTCTGCAGTTCAGTCCACAGATACAACCCTTCCATTTGATACCAATGCATACTTAGTATAGATCTGATGCTTGCGAGTACTTTGGATGAGTACTCATGGTTGCTTTGCTACCCCCTTTTCCCCTTTCTTTCTTCTTTCCGGTTGTTGCAACCAGATGGTGGATCCCTGGAGCCAGATGCCACCGCTGATGGATGTTGCTACGTGAAGATCGACAATGACCAGGAGTAGTTAGAAGGTCCCAGGCAGGAGTCCTTGCCTCTTCGATCGTTGTTGCTTTTGTGCTAGCCTTCTTAAGGCGTCCTTGTTTAACTTATGTCTGATTCTCAGATATTGTTTCTTCCGCTGACTCTTGTGTATCGAGCTATGTATTCGATCCCTCGAGGCCCCTGCCTTGTAATATAAAGCTTATATTATTTTTATTTGTATCTAGAGTTGTGTTGTGATATCTTCCCGTGAGTCCCTGATCTTGATTGTACACATTTGTGTGTATGATTACTGTATGATTGAATCGGGGGCATCACAACACTAAAGAGCTGGCGGAGCGAGGCTGGGGTGGCTGGTACACGGGATTCTTCCCGCAGTAGTTAGGGCTTGGGCGCCAGCCTAGAGGCGGCTGGGCAAGTGCCGGCGACGAAGATGATGGAGCTGGCGCGGAAGACTTGGTGGTGACATGAAACACTTGCGGGAGGGTGGCCTTGCGAGCTTGGTTCTGAGCCTCGAGCTGAAGGATAGAGCGGACCTCGCCGAAGGAAGGATAGGGCCGCAACATGGGGATGAAGGCCACCCCGTTTCTGAAGCTACTCACCGAGGCCGACGAGAAGAGCGTTGATGAGGACGCAGTCGTCGACGTGATG
Source organism: Triticum dicoccoides (assembly GCF_002162155.2). Taxonomy (NCBI): domain Eukaryota; kingdom Viridiplantae; phylum Streptophyta; class Magnoliopsida; order Poales; family Poaceae; genus Triticum; species Triticum dicoccoides. The sequence continues at coordinate 633,108,355 of NC_041389.1, forward strand.
CCCAAGCTGCCGGAGTTCATCACCGATCGACTTGATCCGCTGGCAGAAGACAGTGACCAAGGAGTCTCCTTGGATGATGGTGCGGAGCTCGGTGTGGAGAGCATTGATGCGGGCGTCAGAGTTGTCTAGAAACAACTGTTGAAGAGAGGCCCAAAGCTCGGCTGCGGTGGCGTCATGGTTGGAGACAAGATTGAAGAGCTCGGTTGAGATCCGAGTATAAATCCATTGGATGATCGTGAGATCGTCCTTCACCCAACAAGGATTGGCAGGCTACCGGACAGAGGATGGATGTATATGGTGGCGTAGACCACAACGACCAAGGTGGATATGGAAGAGATGGCGCTAGTGGTAGTAATTGTGGGCAGCGAGACCAAGCGAGATGGGTATGAACGGCGCAACATCAGCAATTGTATCTGCTAGAGAGATTTGTGGTGGTGGAAGGGTGTATTGGTGGTGGGTAAGAGAACTAGGGTTGTAGGAGGAATAAGAGAAGGATGGCGATCTGGCGGCGTTGAACTCAGCCGCGGTAAAGAGGGGCCTTACCGGGAGAGGTGGAGGGGCCGACGGAGAGGCCATGTCGAGGAGATAACCTAGGCGACGGATACCATGAAAATTATTGGATTCTGAATATCTATTATTGCCTCGAAGGGCTGTTTATATAAGATACAAAACTTGGGGGCCAAGGATAGTAGAGATAGATTACAACTTGAACTACCAAATACATAAACCGAATATATACTCTAATAATTTTAGACTGGAGATTCACGCTATAGTTTAGACCGGCTTATGGGATATTGTGTTACGATTCATCTAAGTTGTATGCTTGCACGTGCTTGATATGCATGCTTATATGAATGAAAATACAGTTTTATTATCAGGGGTGAAGCTAAAACGTGCCACATCGCGACGCTACCCTGCACCAACGGATCAAATGGTGATGTACCATGCTTGAGGTCATGCCTAATGTGGTGTCAGTTGGTATGGCCATCCGTTCCTAAATATAAGTCTTTTTAGAGATTCCACTACAAACTACTCCCCCCCTCCCATAATATAAGAACGTTTTTGACACTACTAGTGTAGTGTCAAAAATGTTATTATATTATGGGACGGAGGGAGTACATATGAAGAAAAAAATGAATGAATTTACACTCTAAAACATGTCTATATACATGGTATGTAGTTTGTAGTGAAATCTCTAAAAAGACTTATATTTAGGAACGGACGGAGTATTTTTGTTGATTGTTGAGAATTTTCGTATCCCCGGGAGATGGAATACTTGATATCCGTGGAGTGAAATATCATGTGAATCCAGAGAAAGGACACCAAGTTGGAAAGACTGTTGATCAAATGTCGGGTCTTAAAATAAACTTCCATAAAAGCGAACTTTTTTGCTTTGGAGAAGCCACTGAGGCGGTGGCCGAATATGCTGACCTGTTTGCTTGCGCACATCTTTGGATGTACAATCGGCAAAATGCCATTTACATACCTTGGATTACCTCTTGGGACTTCAAAACCTTCTTTCCAGGATCTAATGCCTATTGTCTGCAACATGGAAAGAAGGCTCACTTCTACTTTAGCAATGATGTCATATGGCTCTAAACTTTCCTTAGTAAACATAGTCATCACCTCACTTACAATTTTTGCACTATGCACACTGAGATTCCCACCTAAAATCCTAGAGCTATTGGATAAACTAAGAAGGAGATGCCTCTGGACAAAGAAGACAGAACAAGGTGAAAAATGCAACTCACTAGCTGCGTGGGATAGAGTGTGCAGACCTAAGAAGAGTGGGGGGCTTGGAATCATAAATCTCAAGGTACAACGTGATGCTTTGCTACTCAAATATTTACACAAATTTTACAATTGCCATGACCTTCCCTGGGTGGAACTGCTTTGGACCGCCTACTATTCCAATAAAATTCCACATGCCTTGGACCCATGTGGATCATTCTGGTGGAGATACATCCTCAAGCTAACTCCTATCTTTAGAGGAATTTCAAAGGTGGAAATGAGATGTGGGGAAAATGTACTAATGTGGAAAGACATGTGGTTAGAAGAAGTCTTATCTGACACACATCCTAGGGCATTTTCTTATGTCAGAAATGAAGACTGCTCAGTCAAAGATTTCTTGACCATTAACTCACTGGATGAAGCTTTCTTTCTACCACTCTCTGGACAAGCACTGGAAGAGCTACAAGATATGCAAAACTTGGTCAGAAACATTACACTAGACAACAGCCAGCATGCAAAAGATAGCTGGACTTACCCTTGGAAAGGTAGAGAATTTTCAGCCAGCAAGTACTACAAATTCTACTTTAGAGATATGAAGGCCCACAAAACATACCACTGGTTGTGGAAGTCAAGGGTCACTGCTAAACTCAAGGTATTTGGGTGGCTCATGCTATCTGATAGATTGAACACACGAAACATGTTGAAGAGAAGGCATTATAACATTGGTACTAATCTCAACTGCCTACTTTGTGGCCAAAAAGAAGAAGACATTGATCACATGATCTTCACTTGCCCATTTAGCAGAAACTGCTGGGCAACCTTTGGGCTAGACCCTGGTGATCAAGCTACTAGGCTGTCCTGGTTAGAACAAGCTAAAATCAATTGGGGCAGGCCTTTGTTCATGGAGCTCATCCTGCAAGCATCCTGGAGCATTTGGAAAGAAATGAATAATAAACTTTTCAGAGATATAAATCCATCCTACCACTCTTGGATGAGCAGATTCAAAGAGGACTTTAGTCTCCTTCAATATAGGGTTAAACATAATAAGAAAGAGTTTATCTTTTTTACTTTTAGACTCCCTACCCTCTAATTAATTACACCCTCTTAGTTGCTCTATAATCCACTACAAAGGTAGTGGGGATGAAACTTGTACATGATGTAATTACAGCCATGTAATTCTGTGCATTTTATAATATAGTATATTTGACAGTGGGAGCCTCTCCCACTGTCCTAGTTCCTCAAAAAAAATCCTGTAAGTGCATCTAGTGCCCCTTAGTGATTTTGGTGTATTGAGGACTTATAGGTTAAGGGACTGATGCGTTTGTGGGTGTACACAGGTCTATAAGTCTATGAGGAGTTTGATATTTACACAGAAGGTCGAGCCCTAAAAATGAAGTTCTTCAACTGAATACTTTGGATTTCTGAAGACTTTCTGAAGACTTTGAAAATGAAGAAATTGGTGTGACCTTGAAGACTTAGCAATCATTCGAGGAACATGAAGCGTGAAGACTTTTGTTTTCGTAGCTTCATTTTCTCTTTCTTGAGTCATAGGAAACACCGTACTGTTAAAGGGGGTCGAGGAAATACTAAGGAAAAATTTCCATGTGATGCTCAACTCAAAATCCTACACCTACCAATCTCTTCGAGTGAAGCCATTGGAAATCTTATACAGTTCAGTCAATTTCTACAGTAACAGAGACGAAGTTCTTCTGGTTGCTGAGGAATTTGTTCTGACTGAGGAGTTAGGAATTCGCTAGTGCGGATTGCCTACATAGTGAGGAACATGATAGCCTTGAGGAATTTGAGAGTCAAACTTCTGACTGTTGTTGTGCTATGCGCCAGCTGTCCCAAAATATCTACCCACCTAACGGTCATATCATTGAAGGGTATTTATGTCTTATCATGTCGAGCTGCTCCCTAGGCTATAAATAGTCGCCCCTTACAACCACTAGCTGGTTGGCTGCTCCGAGAGAAACTGGCACTTGTCATTTGAGAGCATCCCATCCTCCGAGGAATTTGACCGAAAATCATCGAGTGAGGAAAACCCAAACCCAAACACCTTCAAACCCAAAGTGATTGAGCATCACTGAAGAGATTGATCCTGCGTGGATCCGACGCTTGTTAGCTTTGAAGACTATGCTTCTTCCAGACGGTTATGCGTCATGGTCTAGAGCATCCAAGAGGAATTGTGGATCGCCGAGTGACCGAGTCTGTGAAGGTTTGGAAATCACCTAAAGACTTACCACGAGTGATTGGGCGAGGTCTGTGTGACCTTAGCTCAAGGAGAATACGGTGAGGACTGTGTGTCCTCAGGTTTAAATACCTAGCCGCTCCAACCAGACGTACAACTGAGACAGCAGTTGGAACTGGTCTACCAAATCATTGTCTTCACCAAGCTTACTGGTTCTATTTCCTCAACTCTTTCATTTCCTCATTTCAGTTGTTGTGTGCTTGTTCATATCTGTTTGAAGACTTTGACTTAAGACTTTCTCAATTTCCTCAGTTCAATTTCTTCAGTCTGTCTGTCTTCATCCTGCGTTATCCTGTGTTTACACTTTCTGTACTCTGTGCTTGTCTTCATTTCATCATGATGAATATGCTAGTGTTCTGTTATGTTTACTTTTGAGTACTTATTCCGCTGCAAGTAGTTCTTCGCTAAGTAATTTCCTCACCAACAAATTCCTCAATGAAGAATTCATAAAAATCGCCTATTCACCCCCCTCTAGTCGATACAATGCACTTTCAATTGGTATCAGAGCGAGGTACTCCCTTGTTCTGTGTGATTTTGGTTTAACTGCCTAGAGTTTTAGTTATGTCGACCACAGGTATGATCAAGGTCTCTGCTGGGTGTCCTACTTTCGATGGAACGGACTACCCCTACTGGAAGAATAAGATGCGAATGCATCTTGAGGCAATTGATAATGATCTCTGGTGTGAAGAGATTCAAGCAACTCGATTCTCAAGCGAAGAACATCATATGTGGCCATTTGAGCAATGGGCAGTATGGAAGAGTGAGTGCTTTGGAAACTGCTAAGCTTATATGGGATAGACTGTCCAAAGTGAATGAAGGAGTCTCAACTCTACGTGACTCTCGTGTTGACGTTCTTCACAATCTCTTCAACTACTTCAAAAGACTTGACAATGAAAATGTTCAGCAAACCTTCGATCGCCTCACTGACATCTCAAATGAGCTTCAAGCACTTGGTGCCACTGACATCACCGACCATGAGGTGGTGAAGAAATTGCTGAGATCGCTTGATTCTTCAATTGATACTCTGGCACTGATGATACAAGAACGTGCTGATTACAAGTCACTTGATCCCACTGATATCCTCGAGAGGCTAAACACTCATGAGTTCCAGCTTGCTGAGAAGAGAGATCTCTATGGTTCGAGCTATGGCAGATCACGTGTGTCGGTGTCAAAACCGGCAGATCTCGGGTAGGGGTCCCGAACTGTGCGTCTAAGGCTAATGGTAACAGGAGACTGGGGACATGATGTTTACCCAGGTTCGGGCCCTCTCGATGGAGGTAATACCCTACTTCCTGCTTGATTGATCTTGATGATATGAGTATTACAACAGTTGATCTACCACGAGATCAGAGAGGCTAGACCCTAGAAGCTCGCCTATGGTATGATTGTTGTTGTTGTCGTTGTGTCCTACGGACTAAACCCTCCGGTTTATATAGACACCGGAGGGGGCTAGGGTTACACAGAGTCGGTTTACAGAGAAGGAGATCTACATCTGAATCGCCAAGCTTGCCTTCCACGCCAAGGAGAGTCCCATCCGGACACGGGACGAAGTCTTCTGTCTTGTATCTTCATAGTCCAACCGTCCGGCCAAAGTATATAGTCCAGCCGTCCGGATACCCCCTTATCCAGGACTCCCTCAGTAGCCCCTGAACCAGGCTTCAATGACGATGACTACGGCGCGTAGATTTTCTTCGGCATTGCGAGGCAGGTTCCACCTCCGAATACTCCAAAATTGATTCCGAACACAAGGACCGTGTCCCGCTCTGCAAGATAAACTCCATATACCATCGTGGAGAGAATAATTATCCACTAATCCAATCTGCTGACAATTCTTTATTGGGTGACATCACGCCATGGCTCGGTAACTTATTCGAACCGTTTTTACAACCCGCTCCCGCACACATCGCGAGGCGGTTTCTTTGGCACGTCTTGTCAAAGCAGAGATCGTGTCCCCTTATCGCGGGATCTCCATCAATACGGGCACGGGTAACCCAACCAGCACCATTAATTGAGGTGCTCGGAAAAATAAGAGATTTCGAGAGGCAAGTGGGGAGGCGCACATTCTTCATTGCCTTTATAAAGGGATAGAGATCTCCCGTTTTCACCCACGCCTTCTTCCTCCTTTGCTCATCCGTTCTCGCACCCCTGAGCTCCAGCTCCCAAATTCTCACCTTCTCCGTAGGATCGCATCATGTCCGGAGCAGGAGGCAAGTGGATGGCCTCCTCTGTCACAGAGGATAACGTCACCGAGCTTTGGGAGGCTGGATACCTGGCCGAGAATATCGCGCACAGGCTTCCAACAGAGGGACAGGTTACCCCTACTCCGAAGTCTCGGGAGAGAGTAGTATTTCTCCCTCATTTCATTCGCGGACTAGGATTTCCACTCCACCCATTTGTCCGTGGGCTCATGTACTACTACGGGCTAGATTTTCACGATCTAGGCCTGAATTTCGTCCTCAACATCTCGGAGTTCATCGTCGTGTGCGAGGCCTTCCTCCGCATCAAGCCTCACTTCGGCCTGTGGTTGAAGATCTTCTGCGTGAAGCCGAAGATCGTGAGCGGCCAACAGGCGGAGTGCGGAGGCGCCATGGTTGGCAAGATGCCCAACGTCACATGGCTTGACGGCTCCTTCGTGGAGACCGTAAAGGGGTGGCAATCAGGGTGGTTCTACATCACCGAGCCGCGCGACGCCAACTGGGCGGCGGACCCCAAATTCAGATCCGGAATCCCCACACGGCTCACTTCTTGGGAGAAGAAGGGCCTGGCCTGGGGCGAACCCACAGAGCTGGCCGGACTCGAGACCTGCATCAGAGGTATGAGGGACAAGAAGATCAAGCTTGTCAATGTGGTCCAGGTCATGCTCATTCGCCGGATTCTCCCATGCCAAAGATGGGCTTTTGATATGTGGGAGTTCGACCCGGCCGAACACCAGATGCTACTAGAGCTCTTCGGCACAATGCACAAAGAAATCTGGAAGGTGTTGTTCAAGACCGGCAAAGTTCCTCCTCCCCTTTCTGAGGACCGGGGGCTCAGTGCAAGCCACCTCGCCAGTCCGGTAAGTCCTCTGGTTATTACAAGATGTTTCCTTCTTGGCACATTTGTGGGAGGATTCTTAGGTAACTATGCTGACCGACCAGGAGTGGGTGGAGACAGCGAAGCGGATTAACTTTCCGGCTCCATTGCGTGATGACCCAGTAGGCGCACTCCTAGTGGAGATGCTGGTTTCGGCGCCTTACAAGGTGCCGGAGAAAAGGCCGAGAAGAAGGCCGCTGGGACCCGGAAGGGTCTCCGGCACGAAGCCGCACCAGACGCCTCGCCAGAGGATGACGAGGCGCACTCCTCCCACGAGGGGAGGAGAGGAAGAAGAAGAAGGCCGCCTCCACTGAAGGGGCCGAAGGGTCCAAGAAGTCGGCCGCGGGGACTAGAAAAGGTTCCCGGCGCAAGGCCGTGATAGAGTCGTCATCCAAAGACGACGAGGAAGATTCTCCCCCCGAAGACAGGGGAGAACATGAAAAAATGCCTCCTCCCCGCGCCAGTGAGGAGAAGAAAAGGAAGGCCGCCCCATTAGGGGAGGCCGGGACACCGAAGAAGGGAAAGGCGTCCCTTCCTAATCACTCCACTACCGCCGCTTTCAGCGACGAGGAGTGGCTGCCCAGGGGCAAGCCCGGGGCGAGGTCGTAAGTATCCGCATTACATAATACTTTCCGTGCGACTTTGACCTCATGGTTTGTAATGACACCGAACACGTTTATGCAGTCTGGCCGGGTCCGATCTCAAGGAGTCCTCTTCGGAGGAGTCTCTAAATGAGTCAGAGATGAATTCGCTCCTGACGGCGACCTCCCCACGACCTGTGGATGACACCGAGGTGTTGTCCCGAAGGATGCTAGAGCAGGAGGCGATGGTTCTGGGGATGCCCGAAGGCAAAATCTCGGGCGGCGGACACATGGGGGATGAGAACCCCATGGATTATGCTGACGGGAGCCACAGCAAGTCTGGCTCCCAGCCAGTCACTGCGCCGGAGCCTACAAAGGTTCCGGATTCCGGTAAGCAGTCCCTCGCGAAGGAGGGCGAGCTGGCCGTGCTGATGACCTCTGCCCAGCCGGAGGCATCGGATAATTTGTTGGAAGTGCTTCGAGGCGCTTCCATCGAGGATGAACACCATACACTTATGGGTACGGTGATTGAGAAGGTTCGGTCCGCCAAGGGCGGATTGACCGAAGCCTGCACCAGCCTGCTAACAGGCTTTGAGGTACGGAAAGTGTGAGGAAACATCACCCGATAGATAGTAGCCCCTGATACTCTGGTTGATATTCTGAAAGAAAAGCCAAACGGAGGGTCAAGTAAAAAACCGCAGGAAGCTAATGGTATTTGTCTGAATGAATCAAACAGGCACTACTGCTGACCGCTGCTGCGTGCACGGCTGAGGTTGCCGGAAACAAGCGCGAACTGGGGCAGGTTGAAGAAGAGCTCGGCCTCGTGGAGAAGCAGCTCGAGGCGAACAAAGGTAAGAGGAACCCCATCCATATGTCATATAGAGGATAAAAAGTTGGTGATGCTAACAAAAAGCATCATGGCTTTTGATAGGGACCGTGACCGAAGTGGTGGCCCTGAAGGAAGCGCTGTCCGCGGCCGAAGCCAAGGCAGATACGGAGCGCACTGAGCGAGAGAAGCAAGACGCTCGGGTGGGAGAGGTATAGTAGGAGATCCAGGAGCTCGGCAAGAAGTTCGGCTCCCTGGAGCATGACTACAAGACGCAAGTGTCTGAGCTTGCAAAGGCCCTCCAGAGCGCGGCCGACGCCAAGGCCGAAGCCCAAAAGGCCCTCCGGGAAATCCAGGCGGCCAAGAAGATAGCGGAGGGTAAGGCGTTCTTTATGAAAAGAAAGCATGTGGAGGAGTCATTTCTTTTACTTACACGAATCCGAAGCTCTCCAGGGGCATTCGCAGATCTGCCACGCAGCATTTCGGATGCCGCGGAGTTCTATCGCACTGAAGAGGAGAGCTCTACGGAGAAGCTGTTCTTGTCCCAATATACTGGGGCCGAACACCCGATGCCTGTGAGTGACCAACTGAAGCAGCTGGTCGAACTCCACAATGCGGCCGAACAGGCCATGAGGGACCTCATAGTCTGGATGTGGCCTGGCGAGCCCCTGCCCGGCAGCTACTTTGGCCTGGTGAAGCGGATGGTGCGTGCTTGTCCACGACTAGAAGTCATCAAGCAGTCCGCATGTATTGAGGGTGCCCGACGGGCCTTTGCCCACGTGAAGATGCATTGGGGCAAACTGGACGCTGAGCAGCTCGTGAAGGATAGACCCCCGAAGGGCAAGGAGCATCGCTACCCCAAAATGTATTATAGTGGCGTTATGAAAGGCGCTCGGCTTGTGGCGAATGAATGTCCTAAGAACATTATTTTCGAGTAAATGTACTCATGTCGTCTGTGTAATATGAGGACGAGTTCGGTTGCGCTATATAATGCTTTGTTTGATTTAAAATATTACCTCCTCTCGTCCGTTTATAAAAATCTGAAAGTAGGCCAGTCGTCGGCTTCCGCCCCCTTGTAACTAGTACTGGGGTGTTCGTGGAAAACCTAAACACTCTTTATCCAAATTCTTGGTCCTTTAAGGAGGTGTTTAGTGCAGCGAACCAGGCAATCGGACTATTCGGCTTTATAACTCTCACTTGGCCATAGAAGTCTATAATTTTAAATTTTGGCGAAGCGCCTAGTATTCGGAAAGCCGAATTGGGGCATTATACACGCCTAAATCGGGCAAGGCCGATTCGTCGCCTTAAGCGGAAAAAATCTTTAGGGATTTTACTACCTCGCGAACAGCGACCAGCTCTCGCCACATCATGACGGTCAGTTTTTGGCTTTCTCTACTGAGGTGCTCGTCTGGAAGAACCGGGACACAATCGCAGTAGTTCTCCATGTGCTACCTTAGCCGATATAACGGAACGTATGGTACCAAAATAAGGGAGCCGGGCTAACCCAACTATTGACCCAAGACATGATTCGGAGCTGATGCATATAATGCTATAAGTTCGGGGTGCCGCACTATTGAAAGTGTTCGGACTTTTCTTGCCATTTTATGGGGCTTGATAAGAAGCCCTTGGCAAACTGGCCGTACCAAAGTGTACAGATGCAAATATTGAATAAATATTCAACGGAAAATATAAGGATAGTAATAAGAAGCTGACGCTATGTACTACTTCCAATTTATTTGGACAATACGGCAAAACGTAGGTGTGCATTAAGCAGAAAAAAGAGGACTATTTGACATATCCTATCCAAGGGCAGGCTACATGCGGGTATGTAAGAACAGGTATAACGATCATTGAAGAGGACCACCTGAGTATTCCCCTTACGTGGAGGCCGGATTGGTAGTCGAGCTCCTGGCGTGCCTGACGGTCCTGTTGCGGGGTACTCCGGACTCGCTTGACGATGTTCGGGGATGTTGTTGCCGAATTGGCTATTTGTCGGAGGAGGCTGCTTTGTACTTCTGCCGCGAGGGCCACAGTATGCTCTTCCACACGGAGGGAGCGGTCTGTGTTTCCATTGACTGTTATGACCCCGCAAGGTCCTGGCATCTTGAGCTTGAGGTATGCATAGTGCGGTACCGCATTGAAACGAGCGAACGTAGTTCATCCAAGTAGCGCATGATAGCCACTACGGAAAGGGACGATATCGAAGATTAACTCCTCGCTTCGGAAGTTATCCAGAGATCCGAAGACCACTTCCAGTGTTATTGAGCCCATGCAGCGGGCCTCTACCCCTGGAATTACACCTTTCAAGGTGGTTTTGGTGGGTTTGATCCGTGATGGATCGATGCCCATTTTGCGCACGGTGTCCTGATAAAGCAGGTTCAGGTTGCTGCCACCGTCCATGAGGACTCGCGTGAGGTGGAATCCGTCGATGCTTGGGTCAAGGACCAATGCGGCTGAGCCGCCGTGACGGATGCTGGTGTGATGGTCCCTACGATCAAAGGTGATCGGGCAGGATGACCATGGGTTGAATTTTGGGGCGACGGGCTCCATCGCATAGACGTCCCTAAGTGCACGCTTTCGTTCCCGTTTGGGGATGTGAGTGGCATAGATCATGTTCACCATTTTAACCTAGGGGGGATTTCTTCTGCCCTCCAGTGTTCGGACGCCGGGGCTCCTCGTCATCATCGCTGTGCAGCCCCTTGTCCTTGTTCTCGGCATTTATCTTGCCGGCCTGTTTGAACACCCAGCAATCTCTGTTAGTGTGATTGGCTGGTTTGTCGGGGGTGCCGTGAATCTGGCACGAGCGGTCGAGTATGCGGTCCAGACTAGACGATCCCGGATTGTTTCTTTTGAACAGCTTCTTCCGCTGACCGGATTTGGGGTTGCTGAATCCGGCATTGATTGTCGTATCCTCTGCATTGTCGCCATTGTTCCGACGCTTGTGTCTGTTGTGCCATGGCTTTCCGTTACTATCACGGGTATCTGAGGTGCCAGGGGTTCCTGGCGCTGTGTTGCTGCGAGCCAGCCAACTGTCCTCACCCGCGCAAAAGCGGGTCATTAGTGTCATGAGTGCCACCATGGTCTTCGGTTTTTCTCGGCCGAGGTGTCGGGCAAGCCACTCGTCACGGATACTATGCTTAAAGGCCGCCAGGGCCTTGGCGTCCGGATAGTCGACAATTTGGTTCTTTTTAGTTAGGAACCGAGTCCAGAATTTCCTGGCTGACTCTCCTGGCTGTTGGGTAATGTGACTTAAGTCATCTGCATCCGGTCATCGCACATAGGTGCCTTGGAAGTTATCGAGGAATGCGTCCTCAAGATTTTCCCAACTGCCAATGGAGTTTACTGGCAGGCTATTCAGCCAGTGTCTCGCTCGCCCTTTAAGCTTGAGTGGGAGATACTTGATGGCATGTAGGTCATCACCGCAGGCCATGTGAATGTGGAGAAGAAAATCCTCGATCCACACCGCGGGGTCTGTTGTGCCATCGTATGACTCGATGTTGACGGGTTTAAACCCTTCTGGGAATTCATGTTCCATTACTTCATCAGTGAAGTAGAGGGGGTGTGTGGCACCTCTGTGCCGGGCTATGTCGCGGCGTAGTCCGATTGGGTCTGGTCGGTAATGTCCGGCCCGGCCAGATTTATCAGTATTATATTCGGCGTTACGATCGGTGTCATGAGCTGTGGCACGCCCTCATGATCCATAGATCGATCTTGGTTGTCCTACGTTGTTTTCCAATATGTCTCGCAAGTCCTGCGTATTGCCCCGGGCCGTAGTGAACCGGCATGGGGGTGCGGGCTGGTGTCCGGCTTTACATGTCGTTTTATCCCGGCCACGTGGTGGCCGGTCAGCCTCATCTTGTGATGGAAGTTCGGGCTCTTCGGCCTCTTCTTCTAGTGGTTTATGCTTTGGGTATCCCCTGCTCAGGGGTTCGAGTCCGTATTCCTCGGCCACTAGGACTTTGGTCCATCTGTCTGCGAGCAGATCTTGGTCCGCTTGGAGTTGCCGCTGCTTCTTTTTTAGGCTTCTTGCAGTGGCTATAAGCCTGCGCTCGAAGTGCTCCTGCTCTATGGGATCCTCTGGTACGCCGAATTCGTCGTCACCGAGGCTCACCTCGTCTTCGGAGGGAGGAATATAGTTATCGTCTTCCAAGTATCCGTCTGTCGCCTATTCGTCTGGGCTAGCCTGCCCGTGTTCCTATTCGGCTTGCTCGAAGGTGGGTTGATCAGGATCATATTCCTCTTCGGCACCATCTGGATTTTCTTCTCCAGTGTCGGTATTGTTGTGACAAGGCTTAGAGCGGCGCCGATGACGCCCATGTTTTGCTTTCTTCCCCGAGGGGTTATCTCCCATTGCCTCATCATCGTTGGTTTCTTTGGGGGTATCCACCATATATATGTAATATGAAGAGGTGGCAGTCCAGCACCCTATGGGCGGTGGTTCCTATTCTTCTTCCGCATTGTCGTCTATACCGTCAATGTCTACGGAGTCGAAGTTAAGCACGTCGGTTAAGTCATCGACCATGGCTATTAAGTGGGTGGTGGGTGGGTAACAAATTTCTTCGTCACCAGCTTCCCACTCGAGCCGGACATAGTTCGGCCAGGAGTCTCCTGACAAAGAGAGAGACCTTAATGAATTTAGCACGTCTCCGAAGGGTGAGTGCTGAAACATATCCGCGGCGGTGAACTCCATGACTGGAGCCCAATTAGATTCGATGGGCACGGATGCGCGCGGTCCGGAACACACTACCGGAGATGAGTCCGGGGGTCCGGAGGTACAGATTTCCTGAGGAGAGGAGTCTATGTTCGGCTCCAACGCCGATGAGGATGCGGCCTTCGGGGCAGGGTCCATCCACCCGTCCTCGGAAGGCACGACCTGCTCTGGAACATAGTCCGGAGCTGTGGCAGGTGCGATGTTCCGAATACTGTCCGACTGCAGATCTAGGTTATGCTCGTCGTGATTGTTCGACGCTCCTGATACGGGCCCGAATCCGTCGTAGATCAAGTCTCCGCGGATGTCGGCAGTGTAGTTTAGGTTTCCAAACCTGACCTGATGGTCAGGGGCGTAGCTATCGATCTGCTCCAGATGGCCAAGCGAATTGGCCCGCAGTGCGAAGCCGCCGAACACAAAGATCTGTCGGGGGAGAAAAGTCTCACCCGGGACAGTGTGGTTGAAGGTTGGAGAAGCCATCTAGCATTGCAGCGACGACACAGAGGAACTCTCAATGAAAGCACCAATGTCGGTGTCAAAACCGGCGGATCTCGGGTAGGGGGTCCCGAACTGTGCGTCTAAGGCTAATGGTAACAGGAGACTGGGGACACGATGTTTACCCAGGTTCGGGCCCTCTCGATGGAGGTAATACCCTACTTCCTGCTTGATTGATCTTGATGATATGAGTATTACAAGAGTTGATCTACCACAAGATCAAAGAGGCTAAACCCTAGAAGCTCGCCTATGGTATGATTGTTGTTGTTGTCGTTGTGTCCTACGGACTAAACCCTCCGGTTTATATAGACACCGGAGGGGGCTAGGGTTACACAGAGTCGGTTTATAGAGAAGGAGATCTACATCCGAATCGCCAAGCTTGCCTTCCACGCCAAGGAGAGTCCCATCCGGACACGAGACGAAGTCTTCTGTCTTGTATCTTCATAGTCCAACAGGCCGGCCAAAGTATATAGTCCGGTCATCCGGATACCCCCTTATCCAGGACTCCCTCAACATGCTCTGAAGGCCAAGGCAGTATCGGAGTCTGAAGATGAAGACTCTGGTAGCAGCCTTGGTGATCCTGATGAACTGAGCCGGGAACTAGCACTGCTCGTGAAGAAATTGCAGAAGTTCTCAAGACGTGGTCGCTTTGGAAAATCCTTAAGGAGTAATGATTCCTCATCCAGTGACTACAAGAAGAGGCTATGCCACAAATGCAAGAAACCTAGTCACTACATTCAAGATTGTCCTCAGTGGGATAAGGAATCAAAGAAGAAGAAGTACAAGGATTACAGTTCTGATGATGCGAAGAAGAATAAGAAATCTTCAAAGTCTTCATCATCAAAATCCTCAAAAATCTTCATCTCACAAGAAGAGTAGCTCCAAGAAGGCTCGGGCATTCATTGGCAAGGAAATTGACTCTGAGGCTGAATCTGAGGAACATGATGAAGAGGAGGCATCTGAGGAGTCCGAGTGTGGTGTGGCGAGCCTAGCTCTCACTACTGCATTCGTCAGCAAGTCTATCTTCAACTCTGAAGAAAATGGCATCACCAACAAGGCTGATGAAGGCAATGATGACTACGCTCCCACCTATTGCTTCATGGCAAAGGGTTCCAAGGTAACCAAATACCCCTCCTCCGAATCTAGTGAGGATGAATCTAATGAAAACCTCAAGCCCAGCTACTCTAAACTTGCTAAGATTGCTGTGAAACAACAAAAGGCTTTTGAAAAGGTTCAAAATATGCTAGACAAAAGTGATGATATGTTGGGTGAAGAAATGGATCGCACTAAAACCTTGACCGGAAATCTTCAGAGACTTCAGTCTAAGTTTGACAACCTTCAAGGTCATCATAACACTCTCTTATGTGATCACAAGAAGCTTTCTTATGAATTTCTTCAAAGAAAGCAAGATCTTGAGAAGCTAAGGGTGAGTTATGAAGATCTTCAGAAGGAGCGCGATTCATTACTTGCTCAACAAATCAGCGCTACTTAGGAAGAATTCGTTCCTCCATGTTTGAAGTGCATTGAATGTGAAACTACTAATTCTTCACCTGAATATTCAAATGCTTCTAATGCTACAAATTCTTCATTTGTCTCTGCTCACTAATTCCTCATCTGAGGACATTGCTAGTATCACTGACAATGCAGGGCTGAAGGAATTGTACATGACAGGCATGTAAAAAAGCCTCAAAGGCAATCAGACTCTTTGTGACGTGCTTAAAAAGCAGATCCTCAACGGGAACCCTAGGAAAGATTGTATTGCCTTTGAGAGGAAACTCAATGTTGATGGAACATATTGGAAGCCTGAGAAGTACCCCAAAACCTCATGGGTTGCTGCAAAGGGACCTCCACTTGATCCATCCAACTTATCTGGATTTACATGTGAATCTCCTCATTCTTCCGATGAGTCATTTGACTCCAACTATAAACTGTTCAAAAATCAGAATGGTCAAGAATTTGCTAGATATGTTGGCACTAACTGCAGGAATGTTTCCCCTATGAAGAAAATCTGGGTTCCCAAAAGTTGCCTTGAAAGTCTTCAGGTGAATGTTCTCATGACACCACCTGTGAAGAATAGGAACTCCAGATCAAATTCTTCATATGGATCCAAGTCCTCATACGGACCAAATTCCTCACGTGGATCAAATTCCTCAAAAGGATCAAAGTCCTCATATGATCATCATTGTGCTAACCTTTCTGTTCCGCAGGGAAGAGCTAAAGGCTATGAATATGAGCATTATTCTTCTAACCATTATGTTCATAAGTCCTCGAAGAAGTTCTTTGCTTATTCATATGCTTATCCTAACTCTTCTTGTGTGAAATGAAGTGGACTGGCTTCTATGCCACCTTTCTAATATGGTGCTCACAGAGTGATGAATTCCTTGCCACCCCTTCAGATGTGGGTGGTGAAGAAAAAGAACTAATCTCTTATGCAGGGTCAGGTCTCCAGGTGTGCTTAAAACGTCTGAAGAATTTGCTGGAGACCTGAAGATTGCCTGAAAGGATACAGGCTAAACATGAAGAAATGAACTTTCATTTCTCATGTCCTCATACTGCTTTATCTGTTCTATTTCTTGATGAAATTGATCTGATGATATTGATGTCATATTCTTCACTGATGAAGTATATGAGTTCGTAAGCTGCACTAATTCATCTGCAGGATGATCAACCCAAAGCCAATGAGTGGGTCCTCGATAGTGGATGTACAAATCACATGACTGGTGACAAGAATCTATTGATGGATGCTCCTTTATCACCGTTGCATCTGAAGCATATCATCTTCGCTGACAAAGGAAAAAGTCAGGTATTGGGTCTAGGTAAGTTTGCGATCTCAAAGGATCGACACATGGACAAAGTCATGCTTGTCGAGTCCTTAGGATACAACCTCATGTCTGTCTTGATGCTTTGTGATCTCGATATGGTTGTTGTCTTTGGCAAATATCGTTGTGTTGTGACCATGGAACCTGACAATTCCAAAGTCTTCGGAGGCTTTAGGAGAGGAGACTTGTACATTGTTGATTTCTCTACAGGACCACAACCGGTCGTATGCCTACTTGCAAAAGCTTCAGAAGGCTGGGTATGGCATCGACGACTTGTTCATGTTGGCATGAGGAATTTGCACACGCTCGCGAAGAAGAAGCATGTCATTGGCATTGAGAATGTCAAATTCCTCAAGGATCACTTATGTGGAGCCTGTGAAGCTGGAAAGATGACAAAGGCCAAGCATCTAGAGAAGACTATCATGACTACCACTCGACCATTTGAATTGCTTCACATGGATCTCTTTGGTCCTAATCATGATTCTGCAGTTACAAATGATGCATCTCTATATGGCTTTGTTATTGTTGATGATTATTCTCATTACACAAGGGTGCACATTGTCACTTACAAACATGAGGTGTAGGAAGTCTTCAAACGATTTTCCTCGAGGGATTCAACCAACTTCGGTGTGAAGATCAAGCACATCAGAAGTGACAATGGTACCGAGTTCAAGAATTCCGGTCTTGATGACTATCTTGATGAACTTGGTATTACTCATGAGTTATCTGCTCCTTATACTCCTCAGCAGATGGCGTCATGGAGCGCAAGAATAGAACTCTTGTTGAGATGGCCCACACTATGCTTGGTGAATACAAGACACATCGTTGTTTCTGGATTGAGGCAATTGATACTGCATGCCACATCATCAACATAGTATATCTTCACAAATTCTTCAAGAAGACTGCTTATGAACTCCTCACTGACAAAAAGCCCAATGTAAGTTATTTCAAAGTCTTCGGTGCTAAATGTTGGATTAGAGATCCTCATAACAATTCTAAATTCGCACCGAAAGCACATGAAGGTTTTATGATTGATTATGGAAAGGACTAGCACACCTACAAAGTCTTCAACAACGTTCATCACAAAGTTGTTGAAACTGTAGATGTGCAGTTCGATGAAACTAATGGCTCGCAAAGAGAGCACCTACCTTCTGTGATAGATGAACGAGCACATGAGGAATCAATCAAGTTCAAGGCTACTGAGGATGTCATTCCGACCGAAGAATCTGCTGAAGAATTCATTCCAGAACATGAAGAACGTTGAGCTGGGGCACCTGAAGAAAATGGTGCTGAGGAAAATGGTCCTGAAGAAAATGCGGATCAAATTCCTCGACGACAACCCGCTCATCCTCGCGTTGCAAACGAAGGGCAAATTGAGATAATCATCGATGACATTGAAGCACCAGGTCCTCTCACACGCTCAAAAGCTTCACATTTGTCTAACTTTTGTGGGCACTTTGCTTTTGTCTCTATCACAGAGCCCACTAAGGTAGATGAAGCATTTCTGGAGCCTGAGTGGATTCAAGCTATGCAAGAAGAATTACATCAGTTCGAGCTTAACAACGTCTGGGAACTGGTCAAACGTCCAGATCCTCGCAAGCACAATATCATTGGCACAAAGTGGATCTACCGCAACAAGCAATATTAAAATGGCCTTGTGGTGAGTAATAAGGCACGGCTTGTAGCTCAAGGCTACACGCAAGTTGAAGGGATTGATTTTGATGAAACTTTTGCACCTGTTGCTAGACTTGAGGCTATTCGCATATTACTTGCTTATGCTAACCATCATGATATCATCTTACAACAAATGGATGTGAAAAGTGCATTCCTCAATGGTAAGCTTGAGGAAGAAGTATATATTGCTCAACCCCCAGGTTTTGAAGATCCAAAGCATCCTGACAAAGTCTTCAGACTTAACAAGGCCCTGTATGGCCTCAAGCAGGCCCCTCGGGCGTGGTATGATACTTTGAAGGAATTCCTCATGAAGAAAGGCTTCAAACCCGGTTCACTCGACCCAACTTTTTTCACTAAATCTTATGATGGTGAATTGTTTGTGTGCCAAATTTATGTTGATGATATCATTTTTGGTTGTACTGACCAACGTTATAGTGATGAATTTGCCTATATGATGAGTGAAGAATATCAAATGTCTATGATGGGAGAACTGAAATTCTTTTTAGGTCTTCAAATTCGTCAATAGCGCAATGGCATATTCATATCTCAGGAGAAATACCTCAAAGATGTATTGAGGAAATTCGGCATGCAAGATTGCAAAGGGGTCAAAATTCCTATGCTCAGAAATGGCCATCTATGCACTCATGAAAATGGTAAAGACTTCGATCAAAAGGTATACCGTTCCATGATTGGCTCTTTATTGTACCTATGTGCATCTAGGTTGGATATTATGCTTAGTGTTTGCATGTGTGCCCGATTTGAAGCTACACTGAAGGAATCACACCATAAGGCTGTGAAGCATATTCTTTGATATCTAGCTCACACACCAACACTTGGATCATGGTATCCCAAGGGCTCTTCCTTTGATCTCATTGGATATTCAGACTCTGACTATGCTGGTGATTGTGTGGACCGCAAGTCAACGTCAGGCACATGCCATTTCCTCGGACGATCTTTGGTCTGTTGGTCCTCGAAGAATCAGAACTGCGTATCACTATCTACTTCAGAAGCTGAGTACATTGTTGTTGGTCGTGCTGTGCTCAATTACTATGGATGAAGAAAACACTCAAGGACTATGGCATGAACATGAAGAATGTGCCTCTCTACTGCGACAATGAGAGCGCTATCAAGATTACTCATAACCCAGTTCAACACTCAAAGACAAAGCACATCCAGATTCGTCATCATTTTCTTCGTGATCATGTGTTAAAGGGCGACATCTCCATTGACCACGCAAGCACTGAAGACCAGCTAGACGATATCTTCACTAAGCCCTTGGATGAGAAGAGATTTAGCAAGTTGCGGTGTGAGCTAAATATCCTAGAATCTTCGAATGTTCTCTGAAAAGGACACACATCCTAACTCTTATGCAAAATTGAAGACTTAGATGTGCAACACACAAAGTAACGTTTTTCTTCAATCAATGAAGACTAACCCTCTAATTGTGAAGAAATTGATTCTCAGAGCCCTACGACAATTGTACGTGGTGTCTGAAATCGGCTTTCTTATACGGTGGGTTACGCCACCAACCAAAGTTGAAAATCTTCAATTTGAGTTTTTCTTCGTTTTTGAAATTCCTTAGTTTTTCACATTCTTCAACTTTGCATTGTCTTCACTATCCCCGTCGTTTTTCTTCATTGGCTATATATAATATATGAGTTTATGTCCTCTACAACATTCACTTATTGCTAATTCTTCAAGTTGATTTTTCTGCTAAGTGAATGTGATCGGACCCTTCCCCCTCTATGCTAAACTCAACCCAGTCTGTTCACAAATTCTTCATGTGCGTCCTATTTTGAAACTCGTTCAAAATCTTCTGTGTCCTTGTCAGCTGAAGAATTTGCGAAAGGAACTTTTAACTTATCTTATCAAAAATTTCGGCTTTGCCGCTCAAACAGTTCCGCATCCCATGATAATACTTTTCTATTCACCCACGATCTCACATGATTGCCACCTCTCAGTACGTGGGTGACACATGTCAAGAGAATGACAAAGTCCAGGGGCACGTTCGTCTGATTTCCTCGGGCGTACAGTTTTTCACTCCGACTATAAATACCCCCTCCCCTTTTTCACTTCGTTTTTACTCTGCTCGTTCTTACTCCCGCTCGAGCTTCTCAAACCCTAGCGCCGCCGCTACTTCATCGTCACCGGTGAGGAAGAGCTTCACTGCCTTGACCTCGTTGCCGTCGTACTCGTGCCAGTTGCGGATTTCTTCACTCCGCCGCCACCGTAGCTGTCTTCCTCGCAGAGTTAGGGCGTGGAAGATCTGAACTGACGAACTTCACATCTACACTTCCTAGTTCATCATGTTCTTCATCAAGGGTATTTAAAAGTTACTTTTACTGCCCTCTTTGATTCAAATGTTTTCTTATAAATCTTCAAAGGTGTTTATTCTTCAAATCTTCACACACTGAACACCTCACATGTCATCTGCTCTTGATTCGCTTCTCTAGGCAATAATTTTTCTTCAAGATTCCTCAATTGTGTGGATCTTCGATCTATAAAACTCTGGAACCTATGACAAAGCACGCTTAGTGAAATTCCTCAAGACTCATCTGGTCAAATTCCTCAAACTTATTCTTTTTTGAAAAACCTTCTGAGAACACATATGACCTATCCAAAGTCCTCGCAACTATACTCTGTTCACAGGTACTCACGTCTGCTGCTGAATCACTAGGTTCTCATCAACTTAATTAACTCATTTGCAGCGTTCCTCGAAGAAAAGTTGCATACATCTTCAGAGAATTCCATTGTTCAAATTCCTCAACTGAAGAAAATGGCTAATGGTAAGAAGCCACAGAAGGGTGGAAAGAGGCCTGAGGTCAATACTGCTTTTGAAATCCCTGATGACATTTATGCCGGGTACTGCACACCCCCTGAGGAGGATAGAAATCAACGCAAGGTGCACATTCAAAAGATTGAGAGGAGATGGGCATGGGAATGGAGGAAGTACAAATATGTTACTCCCAAGTATATGAAGAAATTCGCTCTCAACCCTCAATGCCCAAGACCTCTGTTGGCACCTGGCCAATTGGCAGATCCCACCAGCCTCAAGCGCGGTGATGATTATCCTAGCCTACTCACAAGCCAAGTGCTTCACCCTTAATGCCCTCTCGGCCAAGTTCCTCAGCAATACCCTCACGACCAGATTCTTCAAAGTCCTCACGGCCAACCCCTCAAACCGCTCCTCCTCCTTCAAAGTCCTCAGCTCCTCCGACAAAGTCCTCAGCTGCTCCAACTAAATCCTCTGCACCTTTGCATCTCGCCACGTGCCAAAGGACTACTGGCATCTCAATTGCCTCAGGAGCTTCTGCAAGTTCCTCAGCTACACCAAATTCCTCAACTGGCCCCTCTCTGCTGAAGAAAAAGGCCACTACTGGACGAGGCCATCGACCAAGTCCTCACAAGAAGCAGGTCACCTTTCAAGTGCCCTCTGATGATGATGAAGAACTTGCTGAAATCATCAGAGACAGTCAGGCCAGGGCTGCTAGAGCCAAAGGCAGCAATGTTCCACTATTATTGGATCCAAAGTTGATCCTAGATTTCATCGATCTGTGGCACAAGGACCCAAACACGCCTTTGCCGGAGATGAACCTCACTCCTGGTCAAAGTCATGTTTTGGCTGCCTTCATTGAAGAAGAAAAATGGAAATTTGAAGAAGGAAGAACGGTGAAGAAAGCACATTACAAGAAGCAGCGCTACCTAAAGGACAACGTCCTTAATCTTTCCCATGAACAACTCGTTGCCTTACAAGCTGAGATCAAGCAACTGAGTGATGAATTTGATCGCTACTATGCTAACTGGCCTGGAGCCAAAGTCAGATTTGTGTAGTTTACTAATAAATTCACTTCAAATGTTGCATCCCCAATGCAACAAGAAAATCCTCAGGCTGAAGCTTCTGCACAGCCTACTGAAGAACATGCCAGCACCGTTGATGACAATCAGGCTGCTGAAGAAAATGAAAGTACCAGGGCCGATGACTGCATTCCAGCCGCTGAAGAAATTGCCAGGGCATCAACTAGTGGTGCGCCTGAAGAAAAGGAAGTAGTCAGGGCAACTGCATCAGTTGTGCCTGAAGAAACCGAACCAAATTCCTCTGCTCCTCCTGCACAAACGCAAACTCCAATCCTTCCATCTGCATCAGATGTGAAGAAGACCAAGACTACAGAGCTTGCTGCTGTGAAGAAAAGGAAGGCATCAACTTCATCAGATTCTTCAACTCCGAAGAAGATGAAGCCTTTGACAAGCTCAATTGACAACCCAATTGATGTCGTTCTTGTCTCATACATGCCATCAAAGGACCTTGTTCCTTTTGATGAAGATTATGTGATTCCAAGTGAATCATATGAAGAAACTCCTTGTGCTGCTTCGTCAGAGCAGTTGGATGAAGAAATTGAAGTGGATGCAATCCCTTCAACACCAGTTATCTCCTTGCCTATGCCTCAGTTTACTGCTGAAGAGGCCGGTGTTGAAGAAATGGAAGATGAGGATGTGGACATTGGCTGTACCACACCCGTGCTGAATGATGACTTTTGGGAAAGTCAGCACCCCAACTCTTCACTGTTCACCCCACTTCAATCAATTCCTCAGTCCCCTATTGCTACTGAAGTAGAAATGGGATCTGAAGAACCTCATGCAACCCCATCCGTCCATGAAGAAATGCAGCCACTGGTGCTAATGAAAATGTTAATTAAGACCCAGGCTGCAGCTAAAGAAGAGCCTGAAATTCCTCAGCCTGTTGATCCTGAGATTGAGATTCCTGAGGTGGTAATGCAATTGACTGATACTCCTCAGCCCAAGCCAAAGGATCCCTTCTCGAAGAAGCAGAAATTCAAGGCTAATGATTTCTTTGGCGAGCATGTTTTCTTCACTGAATTCAACCCATATGACTCTGCTCGTCTTAGAAGGAAGCGCTTCTGGACTGCCAGCCAGGCAAACTTCTATTCTTCAATGCTATTCAACAAAGACAAAGTCTTCGACCATGAGCATATTCCTCACGTGGATATGGAGTCAATGCCTTGCTTCTCTCAAGTCCTTAGTATGCTTCATGATGCAGGACTGCTCAACTTTTGCTCTGACATTGTTGATTGGAATGAAGAGCTTATTCTTCAGTTCTACGCAACTCTGCACATCACAGGTGATGCTGATGATATCAACACTTGGGTATTGGACTGGATGACCAAAAACACTCATTACAAGGCACCAGCCTCTGAATTACCTCATGCCCTGCCAATCAGTCCTCCACCTGAAGGTGCTCGTTGTCTGTACCAAGAACCTGAACTCACTGCTCATTACATGCAAGTGCTAATGAAGCCTTTGAAGCCCGGTCGAGCCCCAAGAACCACATTCCTCGTGAAGGAATTGATGTATGTGCCAAGAACAGTCTATCACATTCTGACTAAGACTTTGAGTCCTATCAAAGGCCACGACTCATCTAATGAGGAAATTGTTGGCATCATGAAGAATTTGCTATTCAAAATCATGCATGGCATCCCTGTCAATTATCATGATTTCTTCATGAGGACTCTGGCAAATGTTGCACTTTCTCCATTTGAGCTGAAGCCTTATGCTCCTTGGATTATGAGATTCCTCAGAACAAGGTCTTCACTCAACTACAAAGCTGATTTTCAGAATCACCTTAGCTACTTGCCCCCGATTGAAGTCCTCAAGCGGACATATTCCTCAGCTGATGAGAAGGGCACGGCACCAGCTGTTATTGATGAAGGCATTCGTCCATTGGATGGTCAGTTTCGCAAAGCTGCATCTTATTCCACCAATGATGACTCTGCCACTCATGATTCTGCTGCCAATGCATCCAAGCCAAATCCTCAAGCCACTGCTCCTCGTGTGATTACTGACCATGAGCTGCTTCTTAGTCTAAACCAAAAGGTGGATCGAAACCACAAATGGGTTAAGCGTCAGTTTGGTTCTATTCTTCACAACATGACTGCTACACATAATGCAGTGAACAAAAACCATTACTACCTCCATGAAGTCTTCGATCGCACCTGGGCTATTCTGTCACATCTCTATGGTGAAGAAGATCTGAAGCAAATGGGTTTCAAGGAAGATTTTGACTGGTCTGCTCCTCCACCGAAGAAATAAAAGAAGGTCAAGGTTCCTTCCTTGGTAGCCAGTTCTTATTCTTCATCACGCGACACGGACGAGTATGAAGACTTGGAAGACACTGCGGCAGGCCCTACAACGACACACGACCCCAACAACACTGGCGCTCCTCCATCATCATGATATTCTTCAGAGCCGTTAGTCCTCATTTTCAACCCTTTTGGTCATTCGATGACAAAGGGGGAGGAATTTGAGTTAGTCTTCAAGCGGGCCTATCTTATATGGGCGTTTTTTTGCTAAGTTACAGCTCTCGTTCTTTTGATGACTTTGCTGGATCGAGTTGTAAACTTAAACTCTATGGTGACCTGACATTTTTGCTGAGTTCTTCTGCATGCTTATTCCTCATTAATGTCAATGCACGCATGCTGAATTACATCAGTCACCATATTTCATCATGCATTTTAAATTCTTCATATTATATGTCAAATGTGTGTATGAATTACAAGATATAGGGGGAGATCTCCATGATTATACTCTTCAAGTGTGCATTGCTCCAAAAGCAAATTCCTCACTATGCACAATTTTAGGGGGAGTTCTTCTATCTCTTGCTATCAAATTCCTCAATATCAGTATTTAAACTTCATATATTTATCCCCGTTGAAAACTTAACCTATATTGTCATCAATCACCAAAAAGGGGGAGATTGTAAGTGCATCTAGTGCCCCTTAGTGATTTTGGTGTATTGAAGACTTATAGGTTAAGGGACTGATGCGTTTGTGAGCATACACATGTCTATAAGTCTATGAGGAGTTTGATATTTACTGAGAAAGTCGACACCTAAAAATGAAGTTCTTCAACTGAATACTTTGGATTTCTGAAGACTTTCTGAAGACTTTGAAAGTGAAGAAATTGGTGTGACCTTGAAGACTTGGCAATCATTTGAGGAACATGAAGCGTGAAGACTTTTGTTTTCGTAGTTTCATTTTCTCTTTCTTGAGTCATAGGAAACACCATACTGTTAAAGGGGGTCGAGGAAATACTAAGGAAAAAATTTCATGTGATGCTCAACTCAAAATCCTACACCTACCAATCCCTTTGAGTGAAGCCATTGAAAATCTCATACAGTTCAGTCAATTTCTACAGTAGCAGAGACGAAGTTCTTCTGGTTGCTGAGGAATTTGTTCTAACTGAGGAGTTAGGAATTCGCCAGTGCGGATTGCCTACACAGTGAGGAACATGATAGTCCTAAGGAATTTGAGAGTCAAACTTCTGACCGTTGTTGTGCTATGCGCCAGCTGTCCCAAAATATCTACCCACCTAACAGTCATATCATTGAAGGGCATTTATGTCTTATCATGTCGGGCTGCTCCCTAGGCTATAAATAGCCGCCCCCTACAACCACTAGCTGGTTGGCTGCTCCGAGAGAAACTGACACTTGTCATTTGAGAGCATCCCATCCTCCGAGGACTTTGAGCGAAAATCATCGAGTGAGGAAAACCCAAACCCAAACACCTTCAAACCCAAAGTGATTGAGCATCACTGAAGAGATTGATCCTGCGTGGATCCGATGCTTGTTACCGCTGAAGAACGTGCTTCTTCCAGACGGTTAGGCATCATGGTCTAGAACATCCAAGAGGAATTGTGGATCACCGAGTGACGGAGTCTGTGAAGGTTTGGAAGTCACCTGAAGACTTACCACGAGTGATTGGGCGAGGTCTGTGTGACCTTAGCTCAAGGAGAATACGGTGAGGACTGTGTGTCCGGGACTGTGTGTCCTCAGGTTTAAATACCTAGCCGCTCCAACCAGACGTACAACTGAGACAGCAGTTGGAAATGGTCTACCAAATCATTCTCTTCACCAAGCTTACTGGTTCTATTTCCTCAACTCTTTCATTCCCTCATTTTAGTTGTTGTGTGCTTGTTCATATCTGTTTGAAGACTTTGACTGGAGACTTTCTCAATTTCCTCAGTTCAATTTCTTCAGTCTGTCTGTCTTCATCATGTGTTATCCTATGTTTACGCTTTCTGTACTCTGTGCTTGTCTTCATTTCATCATGATGACTCTGCTAGTGTTCTGTTTTGTTTACTTTTGAGTACTTATTCCGCTGCAAGTAGTTCTTCGCTAAGGAATTTCCTCACCAACAAATTCCTTAGTGAAGAATTCATAAAAATCGCCTATTCGCCCCCCCTCTAGTCGATATAATGCACTTTCAATTCCCGATTAAATATTTGGGGATACCGATTCATTATCGGTGTCTCACCATTGCGGAGTGGAAGCATGTAGAGGAGCGGTTAGAGAAACGATTGAGCAGTTTTGGAAAGGCAAATTGCTCTCAGTTGGAGGACGGCTGGTTTTGATTAACTCCGTCCTCACAAATATGGTTCTCTATATGCTTTCTTTCTTCCAACTCCCAAAAGGGGTCCTGCAAAGACTGGACTATTTTAGATCTAGATTCTTTTGGCAAGGAGATGGTGAAAAGAAAAAATACAGACAGGCCAAATGGAGTGTGGTTTGTAGGCCGAAAGACCAAGGTGGCCTGGGAATTCATGACTTGCAAATCAAGAATGAGTCCCTACTTAGTAAATGGTTGTTTAAACTTCTTACTGAGGATGGTGTTTGGCAAACCATGTTGCGCAACAAGTATCTAGGCCAAAAGGTGGTGTCTCGGGCATATTGGACACCTGGCGACTCACACTTTTGGGCTGACCTAATGGCAGCAAAGAAACATCTCTTTCGCTTTGGGTCTTTTGTTATAAGGGACGGGTCGGAGGTTCGTTTCTAGGAAGGCATTTGGCTAGGCAATGCCAGTCTTCGAGAACAATATCCAGCCCTATACAACATTGCTCGCGAAAATAATAATACTATTGCGCAAGTGCTCAGTTCATCGCCACCCAACATTTCGTTTAGGCGAGATTTGATTGGCCCCCGATTTATGTCATGGAACAATCTTTTATCCTGTCTAGATTCGATCAATCTTAGACAAGGCCGAGATGTGTTTCGCTGGAACCTTACTCCATCAGGGTCATTCACAGTAGACTCTATGTATCGTGCACTCATGCATTCTGAGGTACCGATGAGTAATAATAAGAAAATCTGGAAGTCGAAGATTCCACTAAAAGTTAAAATCTTCATGTGGTATCTTCGTAGGGGAGTTGTTCTAACCAAAGACAACCTCACATGGCGCAACTGGCCAGGGAGTAAGAAGTGTTGTTTTTGTACTCATGAAGAGACAATCAAACACCTCTTTTTCCAATGCAAGTTTGCATGTTCTATGTGGTCAATCATCCAAATAGCATCAAATTTGTATCCGCCCACAAGTGTCGCGAATATTTTTGGTCATTGGTTCGACGACATTTCAAATTGATTGAAAATACACCTTACTATGGTCGCTTTGGCTATATAGAAATGATTTGGTTTTCAATGATAAAAATGCTTCTCCTTTGCAGGTTATTTTTCGTTGTACGCACTCGCTTCATACATGGTCTACGCTAAAACGAGCGGAGTACCAACCGTTGTTTAAGGTGGTGTGTACGCGGTTGGAGCAGGTGGCTATGGTGGTTTTTACCAAACATGGGTGGCAGCATAATCTCCGGATCGGTCCACCATCCCTTACGACATAGGCATAGTGTCAGTCTATAGGACTCTACTATCGCCGATTTATCGTTTTGTTTCCTTTCATTTTGTCAGACTTTACGTGTTTGGTTATGTGCATCCTAGTTATGCAGAGGCCGAGTGTTACTCATAATGCTTTGTATCCACTTGATGCTACATTTCGAGATAATAAAAGTGCCCTTTATCGAAAAAAGTTGGAAAGACTAGGTGTGCAAGAACTTGAGATGATTAAAGATGTAGGTTCACTTACGAAAGTGCCTTTCTGTTCCCGAGCTCATTTGAGCTCGGTGAACAGTAAAATCGAAGAAAAAAATTTAAAAAATTCCATTTTTTTGGGAGAAACATTGACAAAAGTTCTGAGTGCTTGCAAAAATTCATCATGAAATCACATTCCTGTAAGGCGTGGCAAAAAACAAATTCATTGCTCCAAAATGCTTTTGAAAGTAGCATTTCAGAGTACCAATTTTGTTTTCTGTTTTTTGCCACGCCTTCTAGAAATGTGATTTCGTGACAAATTTTTGCAAGCACTTAAAACTTTTGTCAATGTTTCTCCCAAAAAAATTGGATTTTTTTGAACTTTTTTTGATTTAGTTTTGACTAGCACACATGCCCGTGCGTTGCAACAGGAAGATAAAATTACATGCCTCTAGCTTAATATAAGAATGGATCAAGACCCCCACATGTCTGTATTCTCTAGTTCAACATGGCACCCTTTAATTAGAGCCAAACCAGTATATTCTTTTTTGATTGGCACATGCCCATAATTTATTTCAATTATAATTAACCGGCATATTCTCTTTTATTGACGACTGGAAGCTACCACTGTCAATAATTTATGGTGTCCCTTATTCTAAAGAAGCCAACTTAGCTTGATGCGCTGAATGCGGAGCGGGCCCAGTATGGGAGTGATCGAACTCACGATCTCATAGACCCGACCACATGTTGCTAGTCACTCAAATAAATGCGTTCTGCTATCCAATGGTTAGCGTTAATATTAAAGAATCTAATGCAACGTCAGATTCAAAACTTTTTTTTGAACTTTTCAAAAACTAATAACTATGAAATGCCAAATATACTTGGCAACGTGAACAATTTTCTAATTTTTTTTTTAAAATTCTATACATTTTCGAAAAAAGAAGAACAAAAAATTTGAACGGAACATTTGTTGAAATTCACAAACATTTCTTAAAAGCATGAACGTTTTATAAAAAAATACGATTTTTTTTGAAATTGCGGACAATTTTTGGAGACGGGAACATGTTTTGAACATATGGAAGAAATTTAGAAAATGTGTCTTTTAGTGCAAAAATTATTTTCAATTTTTGAACATATCACTAAAACAAGAATATTTTTCAAATTTGTAACATTTTTAAATCTTGCACAAATTTGGAAAAACCCAAACATTTTTCTAAAAATGGGAATAATTTTTAAAATTCTGGAAAAAAATCATAATGATAAAAATTACAAACATTTTTTGATAAGGACCAGAATTTTGGAATTCATAACATGAACTACGAAATATACTTGGCAACGTGAACAATTTTCCAAATTTTGAACAGTTTTTTGAAAATTGCATACATTTTTGGACAAAGCAAGAACAAAAAAATTTAAACTGAACATTTCGTGAAATTCGCATACATTTCTTAAATACCTGAACATTCTAATAAAAATATGAATATTTTTACGTTGTGAACAATATTTTTTAAATGGGAACATGTGTTAAACATGCAGAAGAATTTTAGAAAATATGTTTCTTTAATGCAAACAATTTTTTCAATTTTTAAACCTATATTTAAAACAAGAACAGTTTTCCAATTTGGAACATTTTTTAATGCATTTGTTTAAATCTTGATTTTTTGTGAAAAATACGAACATTTTATTAAAAATGGGAATATTTTTTAAATTTGAACATATTTTGACACGACAAAAAAATTGAAATATTTTTAAAATAGGAACACATTTTTGTAATTCGTAACTTTTTACGAAATTGTGAATAAAAATTGAAAGTGCAAACTTTTTTTGAAAATTGTGGAATTTCGGAAATTTTTAAAAAATATATTTGCAATGGGAAAATAAAAAGAAACAGGAAATGAAAAGAGAAAGAAACAGAAAAAGAAAATTTGAAACAGAACAAAAACAAAAATGGGCCGCCGTGTCTTGGTCTCCCTACGCGTAGCTGAAACTATATGTCGCGTTGAGCGAAAAATAGGATTCTTCTATTGCTGCGTGGGCAGGAAAAAATGGCTGACTTTACTGGGCCATAGGGCGCGCGACCCATGTATGAAATTCTCCACAAATCATTTTTCCTTTGCTAGCAGACGGAGTACGAAAGAGAGCAAACGGAACGGTCGTGAAGCTAGCAATGATCAAGAGGTGATCCTGAACTTCTACTTACGTCAAACATAACCCAAAACCATGTTCACTTCCTGGACTCCGCCGAAAAGAGACCATCACGGCTACACACGCGGTTGATGCGTTTTAATTCGGATCTGGTGTCAAGTTATCTACAACCGGACATTAACAAATTCTCATCTACCACATAACCGCAGGCACGGCTTTCGAAAGATAATACCCTGCAGGGGTGTCCCAACTTAGCCCATCACAAGCTCTCACAGTCAACGAAGGATATACCTTCTCCTAGGAAGACCCGATCAGTCTTGGAATCCCGGTTTAAAAGACATTTCGACAATGGTAAAACAAGACCAGCAAGACCGCCCGATGCGCCGACATCCTGATAGGAGCTGCACATATCTCATTCTCAGGGCAACACCGGATGAGCAATCCGTACAACTAAAACCAGACCTCAAGTTTCCCTGAGGGGGCGCTGCAAAGGGCTTTGGTTCGGACCAGCACTTAGAGAAGTATTGGCCCCGGGGGGCTAAATAAAGATGACCCTTGAGAGCGCGACTCCCAAGGGAAAAGTAGGTGGTGGTGAGGCAAATGGTAAAACCAAGGTTGGGCCTTGCTGGAGGAGTTTTATTCAAAGCGAACTGTCTAGGGGGTCCCATAAATCACCCAACCGCGGAAGGAACGCAAAATCTGGAAACATAACACTGGTATGACGGAAACTAGGGCGGCAAGAGTGGAACAAGACACCAGGCATAAGGTTGAGTCTTCCACCCTTTACCAAGTATATAGATGCATTAACTAAATAAGAGATATTATGATATCCCAACATAATCCTGTCCACCATGGAGCAATCTTCAACTTCACCTGCAACTAACAACGCTATAAGAGGGGCTGAGCAAAGCGGTAACAAAGCCAGGCAACGGTTTGCTGGGAAGGGTGAAAAGGTTAGAGGCTGACATGGCAAATTGGGAGGCTTGAAGAACAAATGATAGGTAACGCAGCATAGCGATAGAACGAAACAACTAGCATAGCAACGATAGTAGTGAGATCCAGGGTAGCGGTCATCTTGCCTGAAATCCCGCAAGGAAGAAGAACGAGTCCATAAAGAAGATGAAGCCACGAAGATGAACCAAGCATAGAAGAACGAATCCTCACGATCGCAACGAAACGGGAACTATCGAGAAGAAGCACACAACATGGTAAACACACCACACATGAACAAGGCATGATGCTCAACCAAGTATGATGCATGACAAGGCTAGATGAGGCTACTCATGGCAAGAGATGATGCATACAAGAGCAGCACATCAAAACAAGGTTAAATGAGGCCGGAAACAACATATAACAATTCTAGTAAGTCCTCATATGCAAATTTAGAAATTGATACAGAACTGAATAAACCTTATTTTCAAGTTGTTAAACAGCAAGTTGAGATGCACCAAATTGATACAGAACTGAATAAACCTTATTTTCTAGTCAAGTTACATATAAAGTTCATTTAATTCGGAGCTACGGCCTAGAAGATATAAGCAAAACAAGTTAAACATGGCATTGATGCAAAATGCATACAAACATCAAGCAAACACTCTCAAAACAAGGATGCAACATGATAATGTGAAACTTCATGCAAAATCAAGCAAGTTTCATATAGAGCACACTCAGAACGGAGCAACGGTTCAACACATACACTCTATACAAGTTTAAAGGACAAGCTGTCCAAAACAGCAACTAGGCATCTAGCAAGCATCAAAACTATGTGCTACAGCACCTCAACATAAGAACCAAAGGCATGGATATGATGTATAGGTAACACATGACAAAACATGAACACTGAGCTATCTCCAGAAATCACTAGAACATGCTGAAAAACACATGGCAAGATTGCATATAATAACAGTTTATAGACTTGGCAGAAATAACATCAGGTTGCAATGTTTAGAGCTATCAAACAACATGTTACAGGAACTTAACATGGCAAACAAAGGCATTACATGCTAATACTAAAGACAAAGAACAAAACTCCCTTACTGAACTAATTCCAAAGATCATCAGAAAAGATGGTAGCATACATGCAAACATGGCAAGTGATATGACAGATCCAGAGATGGCAGGAACAACAATAAGTAGGCATGTTGGTGAGCTTGTACAACTCACCACAGAGAAATACATGGCATGATAAGGTGACAAACAGTAAGATGACATAATTATAAAGCTAAACATGGCAATAGCATGGTCATAGGGTGCATGGATCACTAGCAAAGCTCATGGCAGAACTGAACTTAATGTTAACAGGCTGACAGCAACATTATTTATCAATTTGAGAGCAAGATTACAACAAGCTACAGCAGGCTATTAATGCAACCAGGGGCATGTATGGATATAGCATGACATGTATAACAAAACATCCTTATGAACATCTCCATATTATGCATAGAATGACTTGTAGAAGCAGGTTTACATAGCATCATGATATAGCAGATTCATCCTATCAAAACAGTAACAGCAAGTACCCTACTTCACGAGCTCGATGCACTCACTACAAGACTCATAAAAATACATGGAATGCATCACTGTAAAGATGGCATGATGTGTTGGAAATATGCCCTAGAGGCAATAATAAATTAGTTATTATTATTATATTTCCTTGTTCATGATAATCGTTTATTATCCATGCTATAATTGTATTGATAGGAAACTCAGATACATGTGTGGACACATAGACAACACCATGTCCCTAGTAAGCCTCTATTGACTAGCTCGTTGATCAATAGCTGGTTACGGTTTCCTGACCATGGACATTGGATGTCGTTGTTAACAGGATCACATCATTAGGAGAATGATGTGATGGACAAGACCCAATCCTAAGCCTAGCACAAAGATCGTGTAGTTCGTATGCTAAAGCTTTTCTAATGTCAAGTATCATTTCCTTAGACCATGAGATTGTGCAATTCCCGGATACCGTAGGAATGCTTTGGGTGTACCAAACGTCACAACATAATTGGGTGGCTATAAAGGTGCACTACGGGTATCTCTGAAAGTGTCTGTTGGGTTGGCACGAATCGAGACTGGGATTTGTCACTCCGTGTAACGGAGAGGTATCTCTGGGCCCACTCGGTAGGACATCATCATACTGTGCACAATGTGACCAAGGGGTTGATCACGGGATGATGTGTTACGGAACGAGTAAAGAGACTTGCCGGTAACGAGATTGAACAAGGTATCGGCATACCGACGATCGAATCTCGGGCAAGTACTATACCGATAGACAAAGGGAATTGTATACGGGATTGATTAAATCCTTGACATTGTGGTTCATCCGATGAGAACATCGTGGAACATGTGGGAGCCAACATGGGTATCCAGATCCCGCTGTTGGTTACTGGACGGAGAGTTGTCTCGGTCATGTCTGCATGGTTCCTGAACCCGTAGGGTCTACACACTTAAGGTTCGATGATGCTAGGGTTATAGGGAAGGTATGTACGCGGTTACCGAATGTTGTTCGGAGTCCCGGATGAGATTCCGGACGTCATGAGGAGTTCCAGAATGGTCCGGAGGTAAAGATTTATATATGGGAAGTCCTGTTTTGGTCACCGGAAAAGTTACGGGTGTTATCGGTAATGTACCGGGACCACCGGGAGGGTCCCGGGGGTCCACCATGTGGGGCCACCGGCCCCAGAGGGCTGCATGGGCCAAGTGTGGGAGGGGACCAGCCCCAGGTGGGCTGGTGCGCCCCCCCCCCCACAAGGGCCCAAGGCGCCTAGGGTTTGGGGAGGGGCGCTCCACCTTGCTTGGGGGGCAAGTTTTCCCCTCTCCGCCCCTTGGCCGCCACCCTAGATGGGTTTTTGGGGCTGCCGCACCCCTTAGGGTGGGAACCCTAGAGGGGGCGCAGCCCCCTCCCTCTCCCCTATATATACTTGAGGTTTTGGGGCTGCCATACACAAGAGTTTCCACCTCTCCCTGGCGCAGCCCTACCTCTCTTTCTCCTCGTCTCTCGTAGTGCTTGCTGAAGCCCTGCTGGAGTACCGCGCTCCTCCACCACCACCACACCGTCGTGCTGCTGCTGGACAGAGTCTTCCCCAACCTCTCCCTCTCTCCTTGCTGGATCAACGCATGGGAGACGTCACCGGCTGCACGTGTGTTGAACGCGGAGGCGCCGTTATTCGGCGCTTAGATCGGAATCGACCGCGATCTGAATCACCACGAGTACGACTACCTCATCCGCGTTCTTGCAATGCTTCCGCTTAGCGATCTTCAAGGGTATGAAGATGCACTCCCTCTCTCTCTCTCGTTGCTAGTCTCTCCATAGATTGATCTTGGTGATGCGTAGAAAATTTTGAATTTCTGCTATGTTCCCCAATAGTGGCATCATGAGCTAGGTCTATTGCGTAGATTCTTTGCACGAGTAGAACACAAAGTAGTTGTGGGCATTGATTTTGTTCAATATGCTTACCGTTACTAGTCCAATCTTGTTTCGACGGTATTGTGGTATGAAGCGGCCCGGACCGACCTTACACGTACACTTACGTGAGACAGGTTCCACCGATTGACATGCACTTGTTGCATAAGCTGGCGAGTGGGTGCCAGTCTCTCCCACTTTAGTCGGATCGGATTCGATGAAAAGGGTCCTTATGAAGGGTAAATAGCAATTGGCATATCACGTTGCGGCTTTTACGTAGGTAAGAAACGTTCTTGCTAGAAACCCATCGCAGCCACGTAAAACATGCAAACAACAATTAGAGGACGTCTAACTTGTTTTTGCAGGGTATGCTATGTGATGTGATATGGCCAAGAAGAATGTGATGAATGATATGTGATGTATGAGATTGATCATGTTCTTGTAATAGGAATCACGACTTGCATGTCGATGAGTATGACAACCGGCAGGAGCCATAGGAGTTGTCTTAATTTATTGTATGACCTGCGTGTCATTGAACAACGCCATGTATTTACTTTACTTTATTGCTAACCGGTAGCCATAGTAGTATAAGTAATAGTTGGCGAGAGAACTTCATGAAGACATGATGATGGAGATCATGATGATGGAGATCATGGTGTCATGCCGGTGATGATGATGATCGTGGAGCCCCGAAGATGGAGATCAAAAGAAGCAAAATGATATTGGCCATATCATGTCACTTTTTGATTGCATGTGATGTTTATCATGTTTATGCATCTTATTTTCTTAGAACGACGGTAGTAAATAAGATGATCCCTCATTAAAATTTCAAGAAAGTGTTCCCCCTAACTGTGCACCATTGCGAAAGTTCGTCGTTTCGAAGCACCACGTGATGATCGGGTGTGATAGATTCTAACGTTCACATACAATGGGTGTAAGCCAGATTTACACACGCGAAACACTTAGGTTGACTTGACGAGCCTAGCATGTACAGACATGGCCTCGGAACACAAGTGACCGAAAGGTCGAACATGAGTCGTATAGTGGATACGATCAACATGAAGATGTTCACCGATGATGACTAGTCCGTCTCACGTGATGATCGGACACGGCCTAGTTGACTCGGATCATGTATCACTTAGATGACTAGAGGGATGTCTATCTGAGTGGGAGTTGATAAGATGAACTTAATTATCCTGAACATAGTCATAAGGTTTTTGCAAATTATGTCGTAGCTCGCGCTTTAGTTCTACTATTTTAGATATGTTCCTAGAGAAAATTTAGTTGAAAGTTGATAGTAGCAATTATGCGGACTGGGTCCGTAAACTGAGGATTGTCCTCATTGCTGCGTAGAAGGCTTATGTCCTTAATGCACCGCTCGGTGTGCTGAACCTCGAACGTCGTCTGTGGATGTTGCAAACATCTAACATACATGTTTTGATAACTACGTGATAGTTCAGTAATGTTAAACAGTTTAGAATTGAGGCATCGAAGATGATTTCGAAATGTCACGGAACATACGAGATGTTTCGAGGGCTGAAATTGGGATTTCAGGCTTGTGCCCACGTCAAGAGGTATAAGACCTCCAACGAGTTTCTTAGCCTGCAAACTAAGGGAGAAAAGCTCAATCGTTGAGCTTATGCTCAGATTGTCTGAGTACAACAATCACTTGAATCGAGTGGGAGTTAATCTTCCAGATGAGATAGTGATGTTTCTCCAAAGTCATTGCCACCAAGCTGCTAGAGCTTCATGATGAACTATAACATATCAAGGATAGATATGATGATCCTTGAAATATTCGCGATGTTTGACGCCGCGAAAGTAGAAATCAAGAAGGAGCATCAATTGTTGATGGTTAGTGAAACCACTAGTTCGGGCAAGGGCAAGAAGGAATACTTCATGAAACGGCAAATCAGTTGCTGCTCCAGTGAAGAAACCCAAGGTTGAACCCAAACCCGAGACTAAGTGCTTCTGTAATGAGGGAACAGTCACTGAAGCAGAACTACCATAGATACTTGGTAGATGAGAAGGCTGGCAAGGTTGATAGAAGTATATTGGATATACATTGTATTAAATGTGTACTTTACTAGTACTCCTAGTAGCACCAGGGTATTAAGATACCGGTTCGGTTGCTAAGTGTTAGTAACTCGAAATAAAAGAGCTATGGAATAAACGGAGACTAGCTAAAGGTGAGATAACGATGTGTGTTGGAAGTGTTTCCAAAGGTTGATGTGATCAAGCATCGCCTGCTCCCTCTATCATCGAGATTGGTGTTAGACCTAAATAATTGTTATTTGGTGTTTGCGTTGAGCATAGACATGATTGGATTATGTCTATCGCAATACGGTTATTCATTTAAGAAGAATAATGGTTACTCTGTTTATTTGAATAATACCTTCAATGGTCTTGCACCTAAAATGAATGGTTTATTGAATCTCGATCGTAGTGATACATATGTACATGCCAAAAGATATAAGATAGTAATGATAGTACCACCTGCTTGTGGCACTGCCATGAAAGTCATATTGGTATAAAATGCATGAAGAAGCTCCATGTTGATGGATCTTTGGACTCACTCGTTTTTTGAAAAGTTTGAGACATGCGAACCATGTCTATTGGTATGTACGCATGGAGAAACTCCATGCAGATGGATCGTTTGGACTCACTTGATTTTGAATCACTTGAGACATGCAAATCATACCACATGGGCAACATGACTGAAAGCCTCATTTTTCAGAAAAACGGAACAAGAAAGCAACTTGTTGGAAGTAATACATTTTGATGTGTGCAGTCCAATGAGTGCTGAGGCACGCAGTGGATATCGTTATGTTCTTACTTCACGGATGATTTGAGTAGATACTGTATATTTACTTGATGAAACACAAGTCTGAATTATTGAATGGTTCAAGTAATATTTCAGAGTGAAGTTAAAGATCATCATGACAAGAGGATAAAATGTCTATGATATAAGCATAGAGATGAGTATCTGAGTTACGAGCTTTGGCACGCAATTAAGACATTGTGGAAATTGTTTCACAATTAATACCGCCTGGAACACCATAGTGTGATGGTGTGTCCGAACATCATAGTTGCACCCTATTGGATATGGTGCGTACCATGATGTCTCTTATCGAATTACCACTATCGTTCATGGGTTAGGAATTAGAGACAACTGCACTCACTTTAATAGGGCACCACATAATTCCGTTGAGACGACACCGTTTGAAATATGGTTTGGAGAAACCTAAGTTGTCATTTCTTAAAAGTTTGGGGCTGCGACGCTTATGTGAAAAGGTTTCAGCCAGATAAGCTCGAACCCAAAGCGGATAAATAAATCTTCATAGGACACCCAAAATTGTTAAGTATTCCTCCTATCTCAGATCCAGAAGCAAAAGTAATTGTTTCTAGAAACGGGTCCTGTCTTGAGGAATAGTTTCTCTCGAAAGAATTGAGTGGGAGGATGGTGGAGACTTGATGAGGTTGTTGAACCATCACTTAAACTAGTGTGTATCAGGGCACAGGAAGTTGTTCCTATGGCACCTACACCAATTGAAGTAGAAGCTTATGATAGTGATCATGAAACTTCGGATCAAGTCACTACCGAAACTTGTAGGTCGACAAAGATACGTATTACTCCATAGTGCTACGTAATCCTGTCTTGGAGGTCATGTTGCTAGACAACAATGAACCTACGAGCTATGGAGAAGCGATGGTGGGCCTGGATTCCAACGAATGGCTCGAGGCCATAAAATTCGAGAGAGGATGCATGTATGAAAACAAAGTATAGACTTTGGAAGAACTACTTGATGGTCGTAAGGCTGTTGGGTACAGATGGATTTTAAAAGGAAGACGGACAATGATGGTAAGTATCAACATTAAGAAAGCTCGACATGTCGTTAAGATGTTTTCTGACAAGTTCAAGGAGTTGACCGTGGTGAGGCTTTCTCACTCATAGCGATGCTAAGAGTCTATTGGAATTGGATTACCAGTTACTGCATTATTTATGAAATCTTGCAGACAAGATGTCAAAACATTGTTTCCTCGACAATTTTCTTGAAGAAAGGTTGTATGTGATACAACCAGAAGGTTTTGACAATCCTGAAAGACGCTAACAAGTATGCAAAGCTCCAGCAATCCTTCTAAGGACTGGAGTAAGCATCTCGGAGTTGGAATGTACGCTTTGATGAGATGATCAAAGATTTTGGGTTTATACAGAGTTTATGAGAAATTTGTATTTCCAAAGAAGTGAGTGGGAGCACTATAGCATTTCTGATGAGTATATGTTGTTGACATATTGTTGATCGGAAATGATGTAGAATTTCTGGAAAGCATATAGGGTTATTTGAAAAGTGTTTTTCAATAGAAAACCTGGATTAAGCTGCTTGAATATTGAACATCAAGATCTATGAGAATAGATCAAAACGCTAAATGGTACTTTCAAATGAGCACATACCTTGACATGATATTGAAGGTGTTCAAGATGGATCAGTCAAAGAAGGAGTTCTTGCCTGAGTTGTAAGGTATGAAGTTAAGAGTTAAAGCTCGACCACGGCAGAAGAGAAAGAAAGGACGAAGGTCGTCCCCTATGATTTTGTCATAGGCTCTATACGGTATGCCATCCTGAGTACCGCACCTGATGAGTGCCTTGCCACATGTCTGGCAAGAGGGTACAAAGGTGATCCAGGAGTGGATCACTAGATAGCGGTCAAAATTATCCTTAGAGGAATAGAGAAATGTTTCTCGATTATGGAGGTGATGAAGAGTTCGGCGTAAAGGGTTACGTCGATGCAAGCTTTAACACCTATCCGAATGACTCTGAGTAGCAAACCGGATACGTATAGTGGAGCGACCATTTGGAATAGCTCCAAGTGGAGCGTGGAAGCAGCATTTACAATATGACCTAGAGATTTGCAAAATACA
Source organism: Triticum dicoccoides (assembly GCF_002162155.2). Lineage (NCBI taxonomy): Eukaryota > Viridiplantae > Streptophyta > Magnoliopsida > Poales > Poaceae > Triticum > Triticum dicoccoides. The sequence goes on from NC_041389.1 coordinate 633,147,856, forward strand.
TACAGATCTGAATGTTGCAGACCCATTGACTAAAACCTCTCTCACAAGCAAAACATGATCAAACCCCCAGAACTCATTGAGTCTTAATCACATGATGATGTGAACTAGTTTAGTGACACTAGTAAACTCTTTGGATGTTGGTCACATGGCGATGTGACCTGTCAGTGTTAATCACATGGCGATGTGAACTAGACTATTGACTCTAATGCAAGTGGGAGACTGTTGGAAATATGCCCTAGAGGCAATAATAAATTAGTTATTTTTATTATATTTCCTTGTTCATGATAATCGTTTATTATCCATGCTATAATTGTATTGATAGGAAACTCAGATACATGTGTGGATACATAGACAACACCATGTCCCTAGTAAGCCTCTATTGACTAGCTCGTTGATCAATAGATGGTTACGGTTTCCTGACCATGGACATTGGATGTCGTTGATAACGGGATCACATCATTAGGAGAATGATGTGATGGACAAGACCCAATCCTAAGCCTAGCACAAAGATCGTGTAGTTTGTATGCTAAAGCTTTTCTAATGTCAAGTATCATTTCCTTAGACCATGAGATTGTGCAACTCCCGGATACCGTAGGAATGCTTTGAGTGTACCAAACGTCACAACATAACTGGGTGGCTATAAAGGTGCACTACGGGTATCTCCGAAAGTGTCTGTTGGGTTGGCACGAATCAAGACTGGGATTTGTCACTCCGTGTAACGGAGAGGTATCTCTGGGCCCACTCGGTAGGACATCATCATAATGTGCACAATGTGACCAAGGGGTTGATCACGGGATGATGTGTTACGGAATGAGTAAAGAGACTTGCCGGTAACAAGATTGAACAAGGTATCGGCATACCGACGATCGAATCTCGGACAAGTACTATACCGGTAGACAAAGGGAATTGTATACGGGATTGATTGAATCCTTGACATCATGGTTCATCCGATGAGATCATCATGGAACATGTGGGAGCCAACATGGGTATCCAGATCCCGATGTTGGTTATTGGCCGGAGAGTTGTCACGGTCATGTCTGCATGGTTCCCGAACACGTAGGGTCTACACACTTAAGGTTCGATGACGCTAGGGTTATAGGGAAGGTATGTACACGGTTACCGAATGTTGTTTGGAGTCCTGGATGAGATCCCGGACGTCACGAGGAGTTCTGGAATGGTCCGGAGGTAAAGATTTATATATGGGAAGTCCCGTTTTGGTCACCGGAAAAGTTTCGGGTGTTATCGGTAATGTACCGGGACCACCAGGAGGGTCCCGGGGGTCCACCAAGTGGGGCCACCGGCCCCAGAGGGCTGCATGGGCCAAGTGTGGGAGGGGACCATCCCCAGGTGGGCTGGTGCGCCCCCCCCCCACAAGGGCCCAAGGCGCCTAGGGTTTGGGGAGGGGGCGCCCCACCTTGCTTGGGGGGCAAGTTTTCCCCTCTCCGCCCCTTGGCCGCCACCCTAGATGGGTTTTTGGGGCTGCCGCACCCCTTGGGTTGGGAACCCTAGAGGGGGTGCAGCCCCCTCCCTCTCCCCTATATATACTTGAGGTTTTGGGGCTGCCATACACAAGAGTTTCCACCTCTCCCTGGCGCAGCCCTACCTCTCTTTCTCCTCGTCTCTCGTAGTGCTTGGCGAAGCCCTGCTGGAGTACCGCGCTCCTCCACCACCACCACGCCGTCGTGCTGCTGCTGGACAGAGTCTTCCCCAACCTCTCCCTCTCTCCTTGCTGGATCAAGGCATGGGAGACGTCACCGGGCTGCACGTGTGTTGAACACGGAGGCGCCGTTGTTCGGCGCTTAGATTGGAATCGACCGCGATCTGAATCGCCACGAGTACGACTACCTCATCCGCGTTCTTGCAACGCTTCCGCTTAGCGATCTTCAAGGGTATGAAGATGCACTCCCTCTCTCTCTCGTTGCTAGTCTCTCCATAGATTGATCTTGGTGATGCATAGAAAATTTTGAATTTCTGCTATGTTCCCCAATATGATGTAGTTCAAAACACATGTAGAGCTCATGCTCAAAGGATGCACGCACAAAATGCAATGAAAAAGACAAATCATCAAGTTCTGCTAACAGACAGCAGTTAACATCATATAGCACTCTTGCACCGATGATTAGGGCATCCAGATGAACTCAAACAAGCATGGCACAATGAAATGAAATGAAGAGCATCTCACAATGAACATTTTGACATATCGTATGCACAAAACGGAGCATCGAGCATGGAGTTATGATGGGTCAAACATGCACACATGAAGTTTGAAACTCAGGGACTTAACAACTTTTTTCACCTCATGAAAAAAACTAGCAAGTCGGGGTTGGCTCCTTCTCTCGTAAAGAACTACCATGGCGGAAGTCAACGCCAGCGGCGAGGGGGCGTGGAGCTCCGGTGGGCATCAGGAAGGCCAGGAATGGGGCCGTGGCGGCGCGGGCTTGCCAGATCCGGGCACGGCGGGATTGGAGGTGCTCCGGGGAGGTGGCGGTTGGATGTGGATCACAGCCCCCATGGCTCCTTTCTGTGCAGGTACAGATTCAAAGAGAGTTCGTGAGAGGGAGAGAGAGAAGCACGGGGAGGAAGAAGGAGAGCAAGGGAGGAAAAGGGAGCGGTCGGGGCACTCATCTCCGGCGAGGGTCTGACCTGGGAGGTCTCCGGTGGCGGCTCCGGCAAGGCCGCCGGTGAGGATGGGCTCGGGCGGCGCTAGGAGCTTGATCGGGAGCTCCTCGGGCCCAGATCGGCCCGGGGCGGGCCGCAGATGGGCTTCAGCGGGCCCGGGCGGCGGGGAAGACGCGGGGAGGACGCGTGGCGCAGCGGATGGCCATGAGCGGCGGTTGGCGGCAGCGCGGCCTACGGGGCGATGCCAAGTGGCGGACAGGGGCTGGGTGGCAACGGAAAATGAGGGGAAGGCGTCTAGAGGTGGCTGGCGGCGCGGATTTCGAGGTGGTGGCGCCGGATCCGAGGAAGGAGGGCTAGGGGGTAGGGTTTAGACTAGGAATGCCCAAATTTGGAAGGGAGGGGTGCTTAAATAGGGTAGGGGGTCTAGGGTTAGGGGAACTAGTCCGTTCTCGACCATTTGATCTCGATCGGACGGTCCGAAGCGGAGGGGGTTTTGTGGGCAGTGTAGAGGGGGTGTGGGCTGAGAAGAGAGAAGAGAAGTGCAGCCCGACAATGGTTTTCGGAGACCGAAAATGTCCGACGAATAAACTGGCAATGGTGCTGCTACGGATAACAGTTGGGCAGTCAAACAGACTTCGAATGCGACGAAACTTGACAGGCGCTCTTCCTACACTATACTAAGACCACATGCCAAGTTTCATCCCATTCTGAGAACATTTTTCGGCCACTTATAAAATAATATTTTGGAGGTGCCGCGAGCGCGTGCGAGTGTGTCTGGGCTCGGAACGGACAACGGAAGGGGATGGATGCATGTATTGAAAATATGAGGATGCAATGCGGATGATGCCATGGCAAAATGCAACACGCAAGCAACTGAATGGCAACAACGACGAATAACTGGAAGACACTTGGCGCATCGAATCCGGAGCGTTACAACACTCCTCCACTAACAAGAGATCTCGTCTCGAGATCTTAGGACCGAGACGGAAGGGGAAAGGGATGAGGTGAAATAAGAACAAAAGAGAGGTGAAGAACAAAGACGAGAACACTCAGGTAGAAAAAGAGGAATTACGGTTATGACGTGAACCAAAAGCTCGAGGAACGAGATAGACTCTGAAACCACTCCGGTTAGAACAAGATGGAAAAGGAATAATACTAAAAGAATTTAGACGGCACTCCGGCTGCACAAGGAAAGAATAGAACATTAGCTTGAGAAGACGGAAAGCTACTTGACGAGAGGAACAACACAATGCCTTCGAAAGAATTGAAATAGTGGAATGAAGGGAACAAAGAAGAAATGATATCATCTACCACAACTGAGTTTGAAAGCATCCTTAGGATGCCGGATTGAACGGAGTTGTTGAAAATTCAACAACAAAAAGAATAAGCTTCTTGTGGACTTATGGATAACATCTCAGAATTACGAGGTGATAACCGACCACAAACGGAAATGGTCGAAAAGCTGACAAGATCAGAGAAATGCAAAACTCCATTTCAAAAGAATACGGATAATTAATTGCACTTCGAGACGCACGACGGAAAGATTCTTGAGATCCTCCAAAAGAATCTTGATGAACACTTGAAGAATGAATTAAATCATGATGAGCCACCGTGAAGAACTCCGGTAACAAAAGGATGATGAGATTGAATTGAGGGATGGAAAGAATAAGATTAAAGCCTTGCAGTGATTTAGAAGGAGGTTCCGACGAAATGGCCGATGAAAATTTGAACTCTAGAAAAGAATAGATGAAAACACTTGGAACTAGAATTTATTCATCAAGAACAAACTCCGAAGGAAGGGATTAATCACTATGAGGAAATAAGAATAAGATTTATTGTATGGTTATCCTTCATCAAATTAAATTGATGACAAGCAATGGATTTTGCATACTACTTATCCTTCTTGAAAAGGATTGAGAAGTGACATATCACAAACTTGAGAAGGTCTTCATGAACCACCGGTAGGATTGAAAACAACGAATGAATTAAAATGATAATCAAGGAAAAAGAATCTTGAACGAACCACCATAAGAATTCGAAAATGACTGATGAAAGAGAATGAATCACCAGGGGAATTAGAAAAGCACGAAGATACTTGAGAGAATTTAAAGAGAAGAGAACATAGAGATCGCGAACTGATTAAAGAGCAAAGCGCCGGAAGAGTATGAAGAACGAACGAAAAGGCATGAATATAGAGTAATTGAGAGAACGAAGCTGAAAACTTCGAACGAAGAAATATTCCGAAATGGAGGCCTTTGGATAAGTGAAACGGGAAAACAACTCCTGAAATACTCCGGATGGATGAAAAGAATATCTGACAAATGGAATAATTCGCGATGATAGCATGAAACTAGAACCGCGAGTCTTCGAGAGAACGGGCAAGATTTAGAGGGAAAACTCTTCTTCGATCTTCAAATGACGACGAGAAAACACCACCAAAATTACGGAGATACTCCGATAACTGAAACCCGAAAAGGTTGAGCCAACAATGAAAATGGTTTGAAATCGATCTTGGGAAGGCATATGACTGATGGGATCCATTCTTACGTCACATTTGAAAAGAATTGAGAATAACTCCGGGGGAATTAGAAGAGTCGGGTAAGATCCTGGGAAAAGACCTATGGGTTAGGGGCCACTGAAGAGATAACACCGTTGGAAAGGATTGTTGAAGAGATAGATGATGCACCGGAACAATTGAAATATTTGAATGAGGTGACAACCTCGAATTAATTGGAACACGGACGAATTTCCTGAGATATCTTCCGAACTCTGGAATGATTGAACGGCGAGATGCAAACGAGCAAGGAAAAGACATGAGCCAAGGGAAAGAATATAATCACTACCGAAAATTGGAATTGAATCCACCGGAGAAGAAAAGAGATGAAAAATGTCAACCAAAAGAGAATTCACCGGTTGGAACAATTAACGAAAGACTGAAAAGTCTCCACACGAATGAAATTGATGCCCGAATAGAGGCTCAGACTCCGGGAATAGAAGGGGGAGAGAGGGAAAAACATAGGCAACTGGAATGATGAATAATTGAATAGAGAAGCGCCGGTTGAAATGATTGAGGAGAGAATGCAAAGGCTTCGCAAGAAAAGAATGGATACTCGATTACAGACTCCGGTTCCGAGAAGAAAATAGGTGGGCGGGTGGGAAAAAAACAAGGACAACTTCGGATGGGGAAAACAACGTCGATGAGGAAGAACTGAGGATTGATCTCCCAAAAGACAAAGAGGGTTGAATCAGCTTGACGAGAAATGCGCCAGACAAAAGAGGATGGACAACGAACGAAAACTAACCTCGTGATCCTAAAGAAAAAATTTGAAGGTGAAGAGGAGTAGTTGAAAACACCTACGTCAAGATTCCTCACCAGAGCAACGAAGGGGCTGAGGAGTAAAAAGAATTCCTACTTTCCGATATAACTAGACTCAGAAAACAGTTTTCTTCTAGACTCGACAACGGCCAAACTACACGACCAATCAAGGGGGCTCCTATGGTCGGTCGAGGCTCTGATACCAACTTGTCACGCCCAATATGCGATACTATCCTAAAGAGACTCGAAGGTCCCACCAAGGATAGAACCGCATATTGATACGCTTTTGCAAGGTGGATATCATTACATCAACATTACATAATAGATGGGGCTACATACAAAAGGCATACAATGCCACATGGACACAACATCATCTTACATAAGAGCACCATCCGACTATGGATGAAACACAAATAGAAACTCAAACGACATCCACTCTGCTAGCCCAGGCTGCCGACGTGGAACCTATCCCCTAATTGAAGAAGAAGCAGAAGACGAACTCCAAACAAGCAAACATCGTTCTCGCTTCATGATCATCACAAAACCTGCACCTGCAACTGTTGTTGTAGTAAACTGTGAGCCACGAGGACTCAGCAATCCCATTACCATGGGTATCAAGACTAGCAAAGCTTAATGGGAAAGGAAGGGGTAAAGTGGTGAGGTTGTAGCAGCGACTAAGCATATATGGTGGCTAACATATGCAAATAAGAGAGAGATGAGAGCAAACGGAACGATCGTGAAGCTAGCAATGATCAAGAGGTGATCCTGAACTCCTACTTACGTTAAACATAACCCAAAACCGTGTTCACTTCCCGGACTCCGCCTAAAAGAGACCATCACGGCTACACACGCGGTTGATGCGTTTTAATTCGGATCTGGTGTCAAGTTATCTACAACCGGACATTAACAAATTCCCATCTGCCACATAACCGTGGGCATGGCTTTCGAAAGATAATACCCTGCAGGGATGTCCCAACTTATCCCATCACAAGCTCTCATGGTCAACAAAGGATATACCTTCTCCCAGTAAGACCCGATCAGTCTCGGAATCCCGGTTTAAAAGACATTTCGACAATGGTAAAACAAGACCAGCAAGACCGCCCGATGCGCCGACATCCCGATAGGACCTGCACATATCTCGTTCTCAGGGCAACACCGGATGAGCAATCCGTAACCCTAAAACCAGACCTCAAGTTTCTCTGAGGGGGCGCTGCAAAGGGCTCTGGTTCGGACCAGCACTTAGAGAAGCACTGGCCCGGGGGGGCTAAATAAAGATGACCCTTGAGAGCTCGACTCCCAAGGGAAAAGTAGGTGGTGGTGAGGCAAATGGTAAAACCAAGGTTGGGCCTTGCTGGAAGAGTTTTATTCAAAGCAAACTGTCAAGGGGGTCCCATAAATCACCCAACCGCGTAAGGAACGCAAAGTCCGGGAACATAACACCGGTATGATGGAAACTAGGGCGGCAAGAGTGGAACAAAACACCAGGCATAAGGCCGAGTCTTCCACCCTTTACCAAGTATATAGATGTATTAATTAAATAAGAGATATTGTGATATCCCAACATAATCCTGTCCACCATGGAGCAATCTTCAACTTCACCTGCAACTAACAACGCTATAAGAGGGGCTGAGCAAAGCAGTAACAAAGCCAGGCAACGGTTTGCTGGGAAGGGTGAAAAGGTTAGAGGCTGGCATGGCAAATTGGGAGGCTTGAAGAACAAATGATAGGTAATGCAGCATAGCGATAGAACAAAGCAACTAGCATAGCAATGATAGTAGTGAGATCCAGGGTAGCGGTCATCTTGCCTGAAATCCCACAAGGAATAAGAATAAGTCCATGAAGAAGATGAAGCCACGAAGACGAACCAAGCGTAGACGAACGAATCCTCACGATCGCAACGAAACGGGAACTATCGAGAAGAAGCACACAACATGGTGAACACAACACACATGAACAAGGCATGATTCTCAACTAAGTATGATGCATGACAAGGCTAGATGAGGCTACTCATGGCAAGAGATGATGCATACAAGAGCAACACATCAAAACAAGGTTAAATGAGGCCGGAAACAACATATAACAATTCCGGTAAGTCCTCATATGCAAATTTAGAAATTGATCCAGAACTGAATAAACCTTATGTTCAAGTTGTTAAACAGCAAGTTGAGATGCACCAAGATGATCTACACGAGATTCTAGTCAAGTTACATATAAAGTTCATTTAATTCGGAGCTACGGCCTAGAAGATATAAGCAAAACAAGTTAAACATGGCATTGATGCAAAATGCATACAAACATGAAGCAAACACTCTCAAAACAAGGATGAAACATGATAATATGAAACTTCATGCAAAATCAAGCAAGTTTCATATAGAGCACACGCAAAACGGAGCAACGGTTCAACACATACACTCTATACAAGTTTAAAGGACAAGTTGTCCAAAACAGCAACTAGGCATCTAGCAAGCATCAAAACTATGTGCTACGGCACCTCAACATAAGAACCAAAGGCATGGACATGATGTACAGGTAACGCATGACAAAACATGAACACTGAGCTATCTCCAGAAATCACTAGAACATGCTCAAAAACACATGGCAAGATTGCATATAATAACAGTTTACAGACTTGGCAGAAATAACATCAGGTTGCAATGTTTAGAGCTATCAAACAACATGTTACAGGAACTTAACATGGCAAACAAAGGCATTACATGCTAATACTAAAGACAAAGAACAAAACTCCCTTACTGAACTAATTCCAAAGATCATTAGAAAAGATGGTAGCATACATGCAAACATGGCAAGTGATATGACAGATTCAGACATGGCAGGAACAACAATAAGTAGGCATATTGGTGAGCTTGTACAACTCACCACAGAGAAATAAATGGCATGATAATGTGACCAACAGTAAGATGACATAATTATGAAGCTAAACATGGCAATAGCATGGTCATAGGGTGCATGGATCACTAGCAAAGCTCATGGAAAAACTGAACTTAATGTTAACAGGCTGACAACAACATTATTTAGAAATTTAAGAGCAAGATTACAACAAGCTACATTAGGCTATTAATGCAACCAGGGGCATGGATGGATATAGCATGACATGTATAACAAAACATACTTAGTGAACATCTCCAGATTATGCGTAGAATGACTTGTAGAAGCAGGTTTACATAGCATCATGATATATCAGATTCAGCCTAGCAAAACAGTAACAACAAGTACCCTACTTCACGAGCTCGATGCACTCACTACAAGACTCAAAAAAATACATGGAATGCACCACTGTAAAGATGGCATGATGTAGTTCAGAATATATGTAGAGCTCATGCTCAAAGGATGCACGCACAAAGTGCAATGAAAAAGACAAATCATCAAGTTCTGCTAACAGACAGCAGTTAACATCATATAGCACTCTTGCAACGATGATTAGGGCATCCATATGAACTTAAATAAGCATGGCACAATGGACTGAAATGAAGAGCATATCACAATGAACATTTTGACATATCGTATGCACAAAATGAAGCATCGAGCATGGAGTTATGATGGGTCAAACATGCACACATGAAATTTGAAACTCAGGGACTTAGCAGTTTTTTTCACCTCGCGAAAAAAACTGGCAAGTCGGGGTTGGCTCCTTCTCTCGTAAAGAACATCCATGGCGGAAGTCAACGCCGGCGGCGAGGGGGCGTGGAGCTCTGGTGGGCATCGGGAAGGCGGGGAATGGGGTCGTGGTGGCGCGGGCTTGCCGAATCCGGGCACGGTGGGGTTGGAGGTGCTCCAGGGAGGCGGCGGTTGGATGTGGATCACAGCCCCCATGGCTCCTTTCTGTGCAGGTACAGATTGAGAGAGAGTTCGTGAGAGGGAGAGAGAGAAGCACGGGGAGGAAGAAGGAGAGCAAGGAAGGAAAAGGGAGCGATCGAGGCACTCATCTCCGGCAAGGGTCCAGCCTGGGAGGTCTCCGGTGGCGGCTCCGGCAAGGCCGCCGGTGAGGATGGGGTCGGGCGGCGCTAGGAGCTTGATCGGGAGCTCCTCTCCTCGATCCCGCTCGGGCCAGGAGGACGGCGAACGGTGGCGGCGCGATCCGGGCGCCTCGGGCTCAGATCGGCCTGGGGCGGGCCGCAAATGGGCTTCGGCGGGCCCGGGCGGCGGGGAGGACGCGTGGCGTGCAGCGGAAGGCCATGAGCGGTGGTTGGCGGCGGTGCGGCCTAGGGGCGACGCCAAGTGGCAGACAGGGGCTGGGTGGTGCCGCAAAACAAGGAGAAGCACTACTAGGGAAAACCCTAGCAGTAGCGCTGGTTTTGTGCTCACTAGTAGCGCGGGTAGGCGCGCTACTAATAAGGCGCTATAGCTATTGCTTAGCAGTAACGCGTGCCCGCACGCGCTACTGCTAGGACAAATAGCTGCAACGTTTATTCACTCTCACGCTACTGCTAATGTAACTACTGGCAGCGTGTTTTCTCTCCATCGCTACTAGTATTTTTTTAGTGTATTTATGCGCCATCGTACAAATATTGGTACAATACCAGTTATGAGGTTTACATCATTATGTCCGTAACAGTGTGTCAAATGAAGGTGGATTAGGTTCAAGTGGAGGCAATATGTGGTGCATGTCAAAAATATACTACTAATCCAAACTTGATCTAGTTTGGACTAGTAGTACTTTCGATGTGCACCACATGTTGCCTTCACTTGAATCTAATCCGCCAGCACAAGCTATTTAATCATCATCATAGTCATTACCACCAACAGTATTTATTTAATCACCACTAACACTAGCTAATAATAATCATCATAGTCATTACCACCAACACTAGCTATTTTATCATCATAGTAATAGTGTAGCACATCATCATCCTCAAACTCATTTCTAGCTAGCTAATCACTCCTGCTGCTCTCTCTTAGGTAAAATAACATAAAACATGTATAGCTCTCCTCCTTGATCAAGTTGGAGCATGCAGATGAACCTGTCTCCAAATCGTGGGTAGCGCATCTGTTTGCTGCCCCCTAGTACTTCTCTGCGCTTCCCCATCACATATTTGGTCCAGTCTTGCACTATTAAGCATTCGTCGCTAATCTTGAATGCACTAAGGTAATCTGTAGGATATCTTGGCCGTAAGCTGATAATACTCATGGCACATTTAGTCTCGATCCCATAAGGCACAACATTCATCGGGAGTCCCTATTGAAGAACATCGTATGGTAACATACTTAGCAATGAAGTTTAGCTTCAAAAATAATGTATGGAAAAGATGCACTGAGGACAAATAGTAAAAATCTTACCATCCTTCCTAAATAGATGTGACCATAGTTCATTACGAACACTATTAGTCGCACGTTTTCAGTACTAACATTTCTAAATGTAGGAAGAAAATTTGTCTTGACAGTATCAAGATCCGCAAGCCATGAAACATAATGACTAAGCTCCTCGCAGTTGAGTTCAGCCCCGGCACGGTATACGGTCCTGTCTATCAAGTGCTGGACATGTTTGCTTGCACCGAAATAAGATGACAATACAAATTAGTTGTCAACTATTTTTGAATAAACAATATCAAAGACATAAATATGGTTGAAAAACTTACATAATGGTATAACTAGAGGCATCTTCACATCGATCCAGATGTCGGTATTACCTTCAATATCATCTTCCGGACGAATATCAAAGGTGATAACCATATCAGGCTCAAATGCATAAGTCTTGCATAGTGCTCGCCATGTTTTGCATCCAAAATAGGTGTAGTCGTCTGAATTGTATAATTTTACGTTGAAAATATAACCATGCTCGGTCTTCAAGTAAAATTTCTTTTCCTCCATAGTACGACTGAAACCTATCTTATCCAATACAAAAACTCTTGCATGGCAGGGGATACGCTAGTAGAATAGTAAAAAAAAAGACTTGTCATGCTTAATGTCATGCTTAAATTATAAGTTGAAGCAGATGAAGCAAATGTCATGCTTAATTATAAGTTGAAGCAGATGAAGCAAATGTCATGCTTAATTACGAAAAAAGACTTGTCGTTGTGACTTACTGTATCCACTTCGAAGTTCTCGTCCAGCTTGATGCTGAAGCGTCTATCATCATCTAGGAAGATTCCGTCGCACAGGCCGCGCTCGTCTTCGCAGTATTTGCAAATACCGAAATCCTTTTCGTCGTCAGACATTTCCTATGTTCATAGTTAAAACATTAATTGAAAATCGATCGAAGACAACTACCAGGATACTCAACACACAAATCTGGGGCACTTGATATTTTCTACATATTCTGGCACAAGTCATGCCAAAATTCACGGAAAAATCCGGCATGACCTTTGCTAAAATAGGACATATCGAGCGCCTGAAATTTGCCGGAACGGAAATGAATCAACACTCCGGCAAAACATAGGTCACTCGAAGGTGTAACCTGCAAACATGACTGGCCACTTGGATATTGAGCAACACAAGATATACATTTCAAAATATCTTATATGACTCAAATTAGCATACATTCAATAAGCAAAAGTAAATCATCTCATGCGTCTGTACATCGTCGAATATTATCACTAATACATCACGAATAGTGTCATACATATAACATCACTAATACAACTAAAATCCTAGCACACGACGGGTATCGGCGTGGGCGGTGGACACCCACAGAGAAGGAACCATCACGGGATCATAGCTCCAGTGAGATCCCTGGAGAACCTGCCAGGTATTGGAGAACATATGCTCCAACACAAACAAGTAGCAACGGACGTGCGCGTCCTCCTCACTGACACGGTGACACACCACCTCCGCGGAGTCCTCGAGCCTCTGGATCGTCACTGGCCCACGCGACCGCCACCAAAGAAGGTTCGGGTCAATGACAGGCTGGCTCCTCACCAACCTGCGCCCCCCGGTAGGTAGCGCCTCCCAGTACCACCCCGGCGGAGCCCAGTCCCGGACATGGCCCATCTGGTCAAGCAGGTGTCGTCCTCCGCCGACTCGACGGCGAGGATGCAGGATAGGCATCGTCCACGTCGAGGCGGGAAAAATTGCTTTAACTAAAAAATAGCAACAAGTTCTTACTAACTAGTTCTATTAATTCAACTAGTTCTTACTAAAAATAAACTTACTATAAATAAAAATATTCTAGTACCTAATTAATACCTAGTTCTTACTAACTAATTAGTACCTAGGAACTACTTCCCTAATGACCATCTAATTTGATGAACCTATAGGGGTGGAAAGTGGTAGCGGATATTCCAATTATCCAACTATAAAGTGAAATAAGTGGTCAAATTTTACTCGTTTTATGATTCATCTTAGAAATTTGATTCGTTTCCACCCTTACATGAACCCTAACTCATTTGAGCCGCATCCGCATCCGATTTGTTTCCACTCTTACATGGACCCTAACTAATTTGATGCAACTAAAATATAAAGAAACCCTAGGCAGAGGTAGGGGAGAGGAAGGAGCAGGCGTGCTCACCTCGGGTGCCTGCGACGAGGGAGGGGCAGGGCGGCCTCGAGGTCAGGGTCGGGGCTCGGGCGCGCGGCGGATGGCGGCGTCGAGGTCGGGGTCGGGGGCGGCGTCCGGGGCGGCGTTGAGGTCGGGGGCGAGGGCGGCGTTGAATCTGGGGTCGGAGCGGCGTAGAGGGTGTGCAGCGAGCGCGCGGCGGCCGACGGGCGATGGCGGCAGCGAGAGTGGAGAGTTGGATTTGGGGAAGTGGCAGTGGGGAAGGACGAACCCCGCGGTTAAATCAGAAGTAGCAGTATCGCGTTCCAGGAAGAGCGCTGCTGCTACGTTAGCTACAACACGTTCTGGGATAGACGCTACTGCTACTCCTTTCTCTTTTTTTCCCTTTTTCATTTAGTTTTCTTCACATTTTATTTTTTTTCCTTTCACCTTATTCTATTTCTTTCATTTTCAATTACCTTTCTATTTTCTTTCTATTTAATTTTATATCCTTTAGCAGTAGCGAGTTTAGATTAAAACGCGCTGCTACAAATAAAGTAGCGGTAGCGCAGTTCGTTATAGGTCGCTACTACTATGTGTAGCCTATCGGCTAAGCCGTGGGAATTTTAGTAGTAACGTGTTTAGAGCAAGACGCGCTACTGCTAGAACTTTATCTACAACGCGGTTTGCTCAGGGACGCTACTGCTACTTAGAACCAGCGTGTTTTTTTTGACCCTTGCTACTGCTAAAGTTCTGTGTATAAGGTTTTCCCTAGTAGTGAAGGCGCACCTCGGATAAACACAAAAAAATCTTTTAGCGGTGAACGGATGAAA
>NC_041389.1:633162482-633171495 GCF_002162155.2 Triticum dicoccoides
ATAGGGTCGCGTTATTCGCCACCCTGGGTGAGGAATTCTTATTCCTCATCCCAGCCATCCTAGACGTCCGACCAACAGCGTCGCTGGGCACTAGCCAAAGCAGCAGTAAATTTACGGCAAGCAAAGAGAACCCAACCATCCGCACGCACATGCGTGCGATGCAATTTTTCTTTTTGTGTAAGGTAAACTTACGGCACTAGTCCGTTCTTGATGTGTGATTTCATCCCATCCGTAAGAGCCAACGTAAGATTATGGTTTGACTCCCCGTCATTACTGTGCCACATATCGCGGATCAGTATATATGAAAAAAAAATCTTCCCGTCGACTCTCCCAGCTGAGATCTGTCCATCCTCTGTCTCCCTGACCCCGTCGCCGCTAGCCTGTCCGATGCGAGGGAGCGCTGCCATGGGAGAGCCGGCCCCGGTGAGGATTCAGATCGGCGGGCGGAGGAGTCGCCGGGGCGGGCGGCGGGAGAGCTCATCCGGGCGAGATGGAGCCACCATCCCGGCAGGGAGGCGCATCGACGGGAGCACGGTGTCCACCCGTCATGGCCGAGGTATGGGTGCTCACTCTGGCATATCCCCTGTTCGTAACGGCAAGAAGTTTGTGGGGTTGGGAATTTCGTTGGGGATAATTTTAATTTTGAAGTAATTTTTCTCTGTAATTGCATCCCCATCGAGTGTTGACTGATTTTATCCCCATTAGTAAGACTGTCCCGTAAACTTACCGTCCTGCCAGATTCCATATTGCGGTTTCAAACTTCGGGCCCCAAGACGTGGGACTGGTATTGTTTTTTTTCTCAGGGACGTGAGAGGAGAGATGCACCCGGCGGTTTCCCTCATGGACTCGCCGGATTTCCACCGGCGAGAATCCGAGGACAATGAGACTTGTCCGAGAAGGTTTGCTGCTGCTGATGGTGCGCCTCCAGCAATTTTCTCGACGCCAGAACATGGCGTTGGAACTTCGGCAGGCAGTGGTTCAGAATTTCCCATAGCCGATGATAACTCATTGGTGTGTCATCCGGCGATGCACTCATCCATATTGATGCCGCCGTGTACTGTTGAACCAAGGGAGATGATGACACCGGATGCCAGCGCAAGATACATACACGTAAGTTCTCTCTCAAACAAGTGATTATGTATTCTTCTGTACCATCCCACGTTGCTGTAACATTGACCGTAGATGGAAAGGTAGAGTTGAAGATGCGTATGTATGAAATTGCCTGCAATGATCAGTTATTTGATGAACACACGTGAACAGTGGAATATGCCCAGTATTATCTTTTAACTTCTGTATATGAAAGAACTAGATAGCATATCATGATTCAGTTTTGACCAAAGCGTTTTCTAGTCATATGATTCAGTTTTAAACATTAGAAGGATGTGGTCCATTGTAATGTTTGGTAGCACAATAATCTGATTTGCTTTCTGGAACTGTTGGGACTGAATAATACGAACAACCAAAGCTTGTCCAAATCAGTAGATGCGAGAAATGCCAATTGTTATGCTTCTTCATTACAAATATAGATCTATGAATGGTCATTGAGATGAACAACAAATAGTGTCTAATGTATTTGTGAAACGATCATGATGGCAGGGTGAGCAAGTCCGTGAAGATTTTGTGCCAAAGAGAAATATGGGTTTCGTCACCGAGGAGGAAGGGTATGACTTTTATCTACAATATGCAAGAGAAGCTGGTTTTGGTATTACGAAGGTCAAGAGGAAGCCGATGTCGCGTCTATATGCATGCTCCCGACAAGGTACTTTGACATTTTACAAGCCCGGGGAGGAACGGAAACGTGCAAAGATGTCAAAGAGAGTTAACTGTAAGGCAGCGGTTAAGATGAAGAAAAAAGGGAAAGAATGGATATATGAGAAAGTACTATTGGAGCACAATCATACCCTAAATCCTGAGCCATGGGAGTTGAAGCACATGCATTCACACAAGAACAAAGACCCTGCTATCATGGAATTCCTTGATGATCTGCAGATGTGCGACGTCTCTCCTAATGCCACCATGAATGTGTTGACCAAGATGCATGGCAACCGTGAGAACATGCCATGGAGTGAACGTGACTTGCAAAATAGGTAATTGTATCAGTTTTCACTGTACGATGCAGCTGTCCTTAGAGTAAAGTCCGTTTGATTGTAACATATTTGCTGCTGCTTCCATGTGTGAATATGAATTTCAGAAAAGCTGAAAATGTGCGTAAGGAGCGAGTCGATGATGTAAAAAAACTAAAGGCTTTCTTCAACGAGTGCAGAGCACAGAATACTAAGTTTTATTATGACATAGAACATGACTCCGAGGGTGCTCCAAAGAATATATTTTGGAGTCATGCTAGCTGCCAGGCTAACTATGCTGAGTTTGGTGATGTGGTTACTTTTGATACAACATATAAGTGCAATTTTTACAATAAGCCATTAGCAATGTTTGTTGGGAGCAACCACCATTTGCAGAATGTCATTTTTGGTTTTGCACTCCTCGGTGATGAGAAGGAGGAAACATTTGATTGGGTTTTTCGCACTTTCAAAATGTGCATGGAAAACAAAGAACCTCATTGCATACTTACAGGTATACTTGGCCTTTTAGTTGTTATGTACGTGCCAACTGGAACAAGTCGGTAGAACTTGTTAAATTACTAACATCATCTCTTGTAGATCAAGACCAAGCAATGTCAAATGCTCTTCCGGGAGTGTTTCCAAACACTATTCATAGGCTATGCAGATGGCATGTTTTGCATGGTCACAAAGACAGCTTGAAGGTGTTGTATAACTTGTATGATGGTTTGAAAGAGAAGTTGTTGACAATAATAAATCATCCCCTCACCCCCATGGAGTTTGACAAGGCATGGATGGAGATGGTGAATGAATATGGACTCGAGTCAGATCCTACAATTGGCAGTTTGTATGATCTGCGTACAAGATGGATCGCCGCATACTTTAAGGATGTTTATTGTGGGAAAATGACATCTACGCAACGCAGTGAGAGCACAAACAGAATTGTGAAAAGAAACCACATTAACCCTACAACACCTCTGCACGTGTTTGCAAGAAAAATGTTTCAGGTTTTGCAAGGGAGAAAAGAAGCAGAAGCCCGAGTGACCATGGAATCTCAGGTATGACATCTCATATGGCAGCATCTTATCGTATGACTCATGCATCAATAAAAAAGGAAATCTTTGACACATCTTTGCTGATGCAGGCCCGGCCAAAAACAGTAACAAATTACCCTCTGGAACATCAGTTGAGCAGAATCTATACCCGTGCAGTATTCAGGAAATACAAAGAAGCATATGTTTATGGAACCTCTTTTCTTACAAAGAAAGTTGGCCTGGCTGTGAAGGCCTGGTTGTGGTCCGTCGTGGTGGGTGGAGACACAGACCGCATGAAGAAGCAAGCAACAGCTGCTAGGTGTGCTGCAAATTGACCAGAACCTGGCACATTGCAAATAATTACAGAATGTTTGTAATAAAAATCAATTGTTTAGTCCAGACCCAAGAATGTAAACTCATTCAATCAATATTTACAGATAACCGGAGACCAAACTGGAGGCTCGTCAAAAATTAAGCGCATAAAGAAGGGGAGAAAAATCCAAAAAAGAAACTGAAGCAGTAGCTTAGATGTTGTCTGTCTCCTCTCATGTATTACATACCCAGCAATAATGAATCCAAATGCAGACGATGTTGGCCAGATCAACCCGGCGGCAATAACACACTGCAGCACCGCGGCGCGGCAATCACAACGGCCGGCTCTGCCGTGAGCAGCATCCACAGTGCCCGCCCAATACCTAGGGCACCCGCCCCACCTACCCGGTGACCAACACAAGTGGAGATAACGTTGTGATCACCACGCCGTGGAGCATCACACCGGCATGCTAGCCAGCAAACCACCACACCCTCGAGTCCAGATGCCGCTGCTCACGAGTCGTCGCTCCCGTGGGTGACTTGCCGCCGAGCAAATCCCCCAATCACGACCCCGCCTTTGACCTCCTGTTGTTCGCCATCGAGACTCCTCAAGCTGATCGCAGGTTACGTTGCACCAGATTAGAAAAATACGGGAACGTGGGCTAGCTTACAACGTGGATGTAGTGGAGTCCGGTTGGTATGGTTTTTTTTGATAGCAGGCTGGCTGGTAATTTTACCTCAGGGGGAGGCACGCATATTACGGCAGATGGCTGGTCGAGGGATGGGGGTGCGATTGTGGCCCATCCAATCTGCTGGCTCGGTCGATTGGCCAGGGTGAGGAATAAGTAATTCCTCACCCTGGGAGTCTAATAGAGTGTGTGTGTATATATATATATATATATATATATATATATATATATATGTAAAACTATGTCTATCATAGCTTGCCACAGAACTAGTTAAGGTTTGCTAAAGATTTAACGGTTTAAAAGTAAGTAAAAAATATGAAATAAATAGGGGAGCCTCACTCTAATATAATATGATGATCCAACGGTGTGATTGTGAAAATTTGCATTTATGTGGCCTCAGCGAAAAAACAAGCATTTCAACACACTACAGGATCAATATATATTGAAACATTTGTTCTTTTTGTCCAGGACACATGCAGTCATATTTTTTCAATCCATTCGTTGGATCATGTTATATTATAGGTGTGTTAGTTCAGTATTTTTTTCAGGATTTTTGAGTACTTTTACACCGTCGAGCTCATTCCCTGCTTGACTATGGTTCACCGGAGCTCATTCCCTGCTTGACTATGGTTCAAAGCTTATGCTGGTTAACTCCGTGCTGACATCTTTGGCAATCTATGCGATGTGCTCGATGAAGGTACACCCCAAGATCATTGAATATCTTGATAAACTACGTAGGTACTGTCTATGGCGTAAAAACCGA
This sequence comes from Triticum dicoccoides, assembly GCF_002162155.2. NCBI lineage: Eukaryota > Viridiplantae > Streptophyta > Magnoliopsida > Poales > Poaceae > Triticum > Triticum dicoccoides. The sequence goes on from NC_041389.1 coordinate 633,167,341, forward strand.
TGGAGTCAAGGGGAACTCACTAGCTGCCTGGGACATGGTCTGTCGCCCATAAGACAGAGGTGGACCGGGTGTTATAACTTTGAGGTGCAGAATCAAGGTTTGTTGCTCAAACAGTTGCATACTTCTACAATAATGAGGATATCCCATGGGTGTAGTTAACTTGGTCTGCATATTATACTGACAAGATCCCACACTCCTCTGGTCTATGGATCCTTCTGGTGGAGGGGCATCCTTCAGTTGTCGGATATCTACGGAGGTGTGATAAAAGTCGTTGTAGGGGATAGCAAAAGGGTACTTTTTTGGAAAGATCTCTGACGTGATAACAATAGCCTCGCATCCTATCTACCCTTGTCCAGTGAGGCTCGTTAGGAAGTCCGAGACTTGGAACTCATTATGTTGACCATGCGTCGGATGTCATTGACACTTGGTTGTGTGCCTAATATGGGTGAAAGAGTTTAAGACCAGCAAATTCTACAGCTATTGTTTTAGAGATGTGCAGGTGGATGATGCATTCCGTTGGATATGGAGAACCACATGCACTATGGAGTGGAAGATGTTTCTTTGGCTCCTTCTGCCTGATCGTCTAAATACAAGAAATATGTTGCATAGGAGGCACTACAAGATTGATAATGATGAGTATAGCTGCATCTTATGCCATAACCCCCCGGTGGAATGCCTGGCACACCTTCTCTTCAAATGCACATTCAGTGTACAGTGCTGGAATGCCTTGGGTATTGTTTGGCCTGATAGTAACTGCATATTGCATATGGTTCATGCGGCGCTGATGTTTATGGACGTCTTTGTTGTAGCTGCTTGGGGGATTTGGAAGGAATGAGGTGACAAGCTTTTCAAGGGTGTGCCCCCATCACACAACCCCTGGTTTTCTAGATATAAAAAGGATGCTATGTTGGCCAATAGGGCAAACCTGAGGCTTGAGCCCTTCATTCTATGCTTTGTTGCTACTCTGCACTGCTCTACTTCTTGTCAGTGCCCTACTTGCTCTATACCCCCCGCCCTCACTCTCTCTCCTTAGATTACTAGACTCCGAACACACCCCCATTCCCTATGTAATTCCCATCTATGTACATTTCTAGCCCCCCCCCTTAACTTTTAATACAACAGTCAGTTGGAGCCCTTCACGAGGTCAAGTGAGGATCACATAAGTACTTCCTCCGTCAGTTGGAGCACACTGCAGGATCAATATATATTGAAACATTTGTTCTTTTTGTCCAGGACACATGCAGTCATATTTTTTCAATCCATCCGTTGGATCATGTAATATTATAGGTGTGTTGGTTCAGTATTTTTTTCAGGATTTTTGAGTACTTTTACACCGTCGAAAACCTTAACTAGTTCTGTGGCAAGCTATTGTAGAAAATCCTACTCCTATATATATATATATTACTGTTCACCCGAGCTCATTTGAGCTCGGGTGCAGAAACTCCACGTCCGTTCACTTACAGTTTGTTCAAGGGATTTGTTGGTACTGAATTTATCTTTTAGGTTAATATTTTACCCCTTAAGTCATGTTACTGGCCTTTAAGATCAGTGCTCATTTATTGTATACATAGTGTTTGCTGTGAAAGATCTCATTGTGGTTCTACGTGCATAATGTGTGCGTATGCCTGTATGGCTTTGCCATGTACCACTGACCAGTCGCCAAAGGGGCACAATGCAAACAAGCAAAATATTGTATAATAAACCTCCAAATGAAAGCTGATACATTTGTCATTTCTTACTAGTATTTTCTTTCATAATTTGATGATACAGTTTGGGTTCTGTGTTTTGTGGCTAAACAGTTTCCTTGCCAGGTCTTTAGAGTACTTAGAATAGCAAATATGGAAGTAAAGAGAACAAAAAATTGTAGATTGTTGTGGTCATTCCTTTGCGTCTTACATTGTCAAGATAATTTTTAACTGAATATTCAAAAAGATAATCTAAAATAGTGCCATAGTTATAACCAAATAAGTACTCCCTACATTCCAAATTGATTGAAGTTTTAATTTTGTCCTAAGTCAAACTTTATATCTGACCAAGTCCATACAAATGTTTTTATATCAGACAACAATAATGAGGTGTTGCTTTCTTTCCTAACATTTGCTTTACTGGTGAACCCCTTTCATTCTCTCAAGTCAGTTGATGGCCCTTACCTTTTCTAATAGGTAGGCAACGATCTGGATTTTTTTGTTTAGATCATAGAATTCTACTGATTGGTCTTTTGTGACTGCATTTCTAGGTATTGTGAGTGCTCTGCATCAGGTAGATGTTGCAATGATTGCAACTGCAAAAACTGTTCTAATAATGTTAGTCATGATGCTGCAAGACAGGATGCTACCGATGCTGTAAAGGAAAGGAATCATGTGGCCTTTATGCCCAAAATCGGGAATACTCCTCCACAGGATGCTAATTCACCACCAAGGAGAAGCTTTCGACGCTTGCTTCTGTTTTGGATGAGAACCCGCACATTTAGAACTTATATTGCTAGTGGTATATATTTCATTGACATGTCTAATGGTGATAAATGCATATATGAATTTTCATCTTATCACGATATATTTTCTCTGAATCTCATTACTGTTTCATATTCAGGTGTTAAGGAGAACACTAACAGAAGAAAACTAGATCTAGCAAAGGGTTGCATTTCTTTCAGAAACCAAGACATGGAAGCAGTTCAGAAACAGCATGATAAACAAGTGTGCTCAACAGAGAACATTTTAACCGCAGTTCCTGTTTCTGAAGCAAGGGCATGAATGCCAGGATCCGATCCTTCTGACACATGGATGTATGACAAAAGGCCCGTGTCCCCTGGAACCCAAGAACTGATCTGTAACGACCAAGATCGGTTTATCCAGACATGGAGTGTTGTAGGCTTGCAGCTGCAATTCCCTCAGCAAGATAAGCGTATTCTGAAAATTCTGCACAACCATCTTGGTGAGCTTGTGAACTGCGGAAGGCTTCATGGTGAGCGTTCATCAAGCTTGGTATTACGTACATCAAAACACCAATTGCCCTTACTCTCGCAGAAATGTTGTAAAAAACAAATTCACCTATCTGAAACTAGTTAATTAAGTAATGAACTAGCAGGTCACATTGCGCCTGTAAAAGAATCAGGCTGGTCTTCAACAACACAAACATAATATTTTTACTGTTGTCATCTTCTAGAGTTGTATACTGCACCACAATATAAAATAAGATAATAATTGAAATGTCTTATTCATTCGAGCCTCCAAGAAATGGAAATCTACCTCGGAGCTAAATAACAGTAGACAAATATGCATGTTGACTGAAGGTCTATGAACCTCTGAAGTAATGTGGGACTTTTTACCTTTTTACTCTTGGTGGAGGCTTCGAGGCAGCCTCAAATGTATTGAATATAACAATTTGTTTGGACAGTGGAAACGATCACACGTCGTGTGCGACTTCTGAAGGTCGTATAGGCAGGGATATGACTTAGACATTTGCGATATGAAAAACAGAATGGAGCATTGGCACATATAAACTAATTGAACGGATTGTAATTAGTGTTGTAAAATTTGTAATCATGTCATCTAACTGATGGAGAACCAAAGGTAAAGTTAGCTGAGAAGGGCTAAGCTGTTTCTTCTTCTTCTTGGGTAATTGTTAGTGTTAAGGAAATTCGACTCACCTCAGTTAGCCCAGCTATACTGCTCTATTCATAATGATGAACGAAAAATGCAGCTAGGATGCTTTGACGGTGGGATGCTTAGAATATTTGTTCAACAACTATACTGGATATGACCAGTCGTAACGTCCAGATTCACAAATAAGTCATGTATACTCTCAAGGCTTCCCCCCGCTATGAAAATATGGCAGAAACTCACACGTCAACTTCAGGAAGAATAAACTAAAATCGAATTGATAACAGAATCAAACTGTTAGATGTGTATAGTCTTTCTTGCCCTTTATCATACACATGTATATGTATTCGCCCTTTGCCCTACTGTGAATGCAGTTGCTCACTTATCCAACATGATATCATTTGCCAGGTTCCTCCTCCTCTCCCGCATGCTGCAGCTCTGTGCCTAGCCTCCCCCGTCGCTGGCCACCTTCTCCGCGCCCGGCAGTCCCTGCCCGCGCCCGCGCTCGCGTGCTCAGCCGCGTCCAGGCCGCGCCCTCCCTGCCGGTCGCGCCCAG
>NC_041389.1:633171709-633181763 GCF_002162155.2 Triticum dicoccoides
CCCCGCGGCTGCCTCCCCCGGCCACCTCCTCCCCGTCCGGCCGTGCCCCAGGCTGCGTGCCCCAGGCCGAGCCTCTTCCGTGCGCCCCAGGCCCCGCGGCTGCCTCCCCCGCCGACTCCTCGATCTGGCTGGGGCTGCCGCTGCTCGGGCTCCTGTGTCCGTAGGCGCCCGCCCCGGGCCGGTCTTCCTGGCCTCCCGATTCCCCCACTCGGGGCTGGCTCGGGCTAGCGTGAGGCTCTCTGCCCCGATCCAGATCTAGATCGGGGGAGTTGACCAAAAAAAATAAGAGGAGAAATACAAAGTTCCGTCATGTCTTCTGCGGGCTACGTTGCTGTTCCTAGGTGCTCAGTGATCTTTGATGGCACCAACTATGCTGAGTTTGTGGGGTTCATGTGCATCCATATGCGTGGTCTTCTTCTGTGGTGTGTTCTTTCTGGTGAGGTCCCCTGCCCGCCATGCCCTGTTGCGCCTGTGGCCCCAATTCCACCGGTGCCGCCGGTACTTGCTGCCGAGGCTTCTCAGGCTAACCGGGATGTCGCCAAGGCCCTTGATGATGCTGCAGTTGATGCTTATGATCAGCAGGTATCTGCTTATTCCGATGCTCTTTCGGTGTACCGCGATGATCTCTCTGCTTACACTCAGTGGTGCAATGACGATGCTCGTGCTGCTGCTGTTCTCACCGCAATTGTCCTCCCTCAGTTTGCTTCGTTGTTCATGGGACTTGGCACCGTTGCAGCAATGTGGTCTTATCTTTGTTAGCGTTATCAGCCCTCTGGTGATGCTCTTTACCTATCTGTGGTGCGTCAGGAGCACACACTCCAGCAAGGTGATTCCTTTGTTGATGAGTTCTATTCACAGTGCTCTGCCATCTAGCGTCAGCTTGACTCTCTTCGGACAGTTGTTTGTGGCACCTGTCGTTGCTGTCAGACTACTCGGTCTGATCTGGAGTTTCAGCGGGTCCATGAGTTCTTATCTCGTCTCCGCTCTGAGTTTGAGCCTAGACGTGCTCACTTGCTTGCTCGTGGCCGTGTTCCTATCTCGGAGGGGCTTGCCGAGCTTCGTGCTGAGGAGACCCGCCTTCGCTCTGCTGGTTTGTTGGTGGTCCCGTCTGTGTTGGCTGCTCGGGCTCCTGTGTCGTCTGCTCGGCTCACCGCTCCACCGCTCCTCCCCACACATTCAGGGGGGTGGGTCGCCCTGCTTATACTGAGAGGGGTCGGTCGCGCCGTGACACCTTTTATGGCTACTGCTCTCGGCCAGGTCACCCAGAGTCTGATTGCCGTGAGAAGAAGCGAGACCAGCGGTGCTCCTCTTCCAGTGGGACTCCTGGATCTTCCTCGACTCCATCACTCACTGATCAGGACATTGTGAGGCTCAAACGCCTCTTGGCTTCCTCAGGCTCTTCGTCGACTGGTTCAGCTGCTGATGTGACTCTCCACCACCGCAGGCATCTACACAGTCAGGTACATCTTCGTGGGTTTTGGATTCTGGAGCCTCCTTCCATATGTCTTCTGATTCTTCAGTGTTGTCTTCTCTCCTACCTCTTGACTCACCTGTTAATGTTCTTACCGCCGATGGCACATCTCTCCCTGTTGCTAGTCGTGGTCTTCTTTCCACTCCATATTTTTCTGTTCCTAGTGTTTCCCATGTTCCTCGTCTTACCATGAATCTGTTTTCCGCTGCCCAACTTACTGATTCTGGTTGTTGTGTTATTCCTCGTACCGACTCTTGCTCCATTCAGGATCGTCGCACCAAGGCTTTGGTTGGTGCTGGCCCCCGGCGCCGTGAGTCAGAGGGCCTTTGGGAGCTTGACTGGCTTCATGTTCCTTCCGCTGCCACCACCCCTGCCAGCTCCCATGCTCTTGCTGCCTCTTCATCTGCGTCCTTCCAACAGTGGCATCATCGCCTTGGTCACATCTTTGGCTCTCGCTTGTCTTCTTTAGTTCGTCAGGGCCTCTTAGGGTCTGTATCTGGAGATGTTTCTTTACATTGTAATGGTTGCAGACTTGGAAAACAGACCCAGTTGCCTTATCCTACCAGTGAGTCGGTATCTCATCGTCCTTTTGACTTAGTTCATTCTGATGTTTGGGGTCCCGCTCCTTTTGATTCGAAAGGTGGTCATCGCTATTATATCTTGTTTATTGATGATTTCTCTCGCTACGCTTGGCTCTACTTCATGAAATCGCGTAGCGAGGTTCTCTCTATATACAAACGTTTTGCTGCCATGGTTCACACCCAGTTTTCCACGCCCATTCACACTGTTCGTGCTGACTCCGCTGGTGAGTTTATCTCCTAGCTGTTGCGTGGTTTTCTTGCGGAATAGGGTATTCTTGCCCAGTTCTCGTGTCCGGGTGCTCATGCCCAGAATGGCGTTGCCGAACGTAAGCATCACCATCTCCTTGAGACGGCTCGTGCTCTGATGATTGCCGCTTCTCTCCCACCCCACTTTTGGGCTGAGGCTGTTTCTACATCCACCTACCTCATCAACATATAGCCATCGACTGCTCTGCAGGGTGGTATTCCTATGGAGTGCCTCACTAGTCGCTCTCCTGACTACTCCGCTCTTCGTATGTTTGGATGTGTGTGTTATGTCCTTCTTGCCCCACGAGAACACACCAAACTGACTGCTTAGTCGGTTGAGTGTGTTTTTCCTGGCTACAGTGATGAGCATAAGGGTTATCGCTGCTGGGATCCTGCTGGTCGTCGTTTGCGCATTTCGCGTGATGTGACCTTTGATGAGTCTCGCTCTTACTACCCACGTCCTTCTACCTCGAGCTTCTCTGTGGATGATCTGTCCTATCTTTTTCTCCCTGATACACCCCGCTATGTGCCTCCTCATGTCTTTCCTCCTCCGCCTGCACCTCTCCTTCCTTCTCCTTCACCACCGACGCCATCTTCCCCATCCTCCTCCTCCACCTCTCCACCATCATCTCCAGTCCGTCGCCCTCTCTCACCATTTCCTCTCCACTATACTCATCGCCCTCATTCTGAGGATGTTTCCTCTGATGCGCCTTCCACCTCTGGTGCACCTCCTTTCACGCCTCCCCCGGTTCATAACCTCCGTGCTCGGCCTCGCCCCCCGCCTGATCGCTACTGTCCTGATCGGTATGGTCTCTCTGTCATTGCTGAGCCCACTTCTTATCGGACTGCCATGACTCAGCCTGCATGGCAGCTTGCGATGGCCGAAGAGCTTGCTGCCCTTGAGCACTCTGGCACATGGGATCTGGTTTCCCTTCCTTCCGGTGTCCGTCCCATCACCTGCAAGTGGGTCTACAAGATTAAGACCTGCTCTGATGGTTCTCTTGAGCGCTACAAAGCGCGCCTTGTGGCCCGTGGTTTTCAGCAGGAGCAGGGACGCAATTATGATGAGACATTCGCTCTTGTGGCCCACATGACCACTGTTCGCACTCTTCTTGCTGTTGCCTCTGTTCGTCATTGGTCTATCTCTCAACTTGATGTTCAGAACGCTTTCCTTAATGGCGAGTTGCGTGAGGAGGTTTATATGCAGCCACCACCGGGGTACTATGCTCCTGATGGTATGGTCTATCGACTTCGCCGCTCCCTCTATGGTCTTAAACAGGCCCCTCGCGCCTGGTTTGAGCGTTTCGCCTCTGTGGTGACTACCGCTGGTTTCTTGCCCAGTGATCATGATCCTGCATTGTTTGTTCACACGTCTCCTCGTGGTCGGACTCTGCTCCTTCTCTATGTTGATGACATGATCATCACTGGTGATGACTCTGACCACATAGCCTTTGTTAAGGCTCGCCTTCGCGACCAGTTCCTCATGACTGATCTTGGTCCACTTCGCTATTTTCTTGGCATTGAGATCTCCTCGACCTCTGATGGCTTCTACATCTCCCAAGAAAAATATATTCAGGATCTTCTTGCTCGCACTGCTCTCGGTGATGAGCGCACAGTTGTGACTCCTATGGAACTCAACGTTCAGCTCCGTGCCTCTGATGGTGACCCTCTCCCTAACCCCACTCGCTATCGTCACCTTGTTGGCAGTCTTGTATATCTTGCTGTTACGCATCCTGATATCTCCTATCCTGTTCATATCCCGAGTCAGTTCGTTGCAGCACCCACCTCTGTCCACTATAGTCATCTCCTTCGTGTTCTACGATATCTTCGTGGCACGCTCTCTCAACGCCTTTTCTTTCCCCGCTCCAGCTCTCTTGAGCTCCAGGCCTACTCTGATGCTACCTGGGCTAGTGATCCCTCTGATCGACGCTCGATGTCTGCTTATTGTGTTTTTCTTGGTGGCTCTCTTATTGCCTGGAAGACAAAGAAACAGACTGCAGTTTCTCGCTCGAGTACAGAGGCTGAGTTGCGAGCCATGGCTATGCTGACAGCTGAGGTGATCTGGCTATGGTGGTTACTTGAGGACTTTGGTGTCTGCTACTACCTCGACTCCCTTATTGTCAGACAGTACTGGTGCTATCAGTATTGCGCGTGACCCGGTGAAGCATGAGCTCACCAAGCACATCGGTGTGGATGCCCACTTTGTGCGTGCTGCTGTGCAGGATCAGACTCTCGCTCTTCACTATGTGCCCTCTGAGTTACAGTTGGCGGACTTCTTCACGAAGGCACAAACTCGAGCGCAGCATAGTTTTCTTCTCTCCAAACTCAGTGTTGTTGATCCACCATGAGTTTGAGGGGGGGTGTTAGATGTGTATAGTCTTTCATGTATATGTACTGGCCCTTTGCCCTCCTGTGAATGCAGTTGCTCACTTATCCAACACAAACCATGTAGTGCAACTTTATTTTAGAAAACTTGTAGAACTAATTGTTATGGCAAACTGAACCGAAATTTCACTAACACATCAAATTTTTGCCATGCTTGAAGGCTTATACATGTATGTACGACTTTAGGCTGAAGCTAAAAAACTGAAATTATAACCACGTCTTGTAAATTGGCATTAGAAACAAGAACTTTGTTTGCTCAGATGCTTAACAAATTAACTTACCCCCCAAATCTTTGGGCCTTCTCAAGGATTGGTTGTCCCCAGGAAAACAGACCCGGCTTTATCCATCGCTGGGGTGCAAAGGATTAGTTTTGCTTCGGATAATCGGATAGCATGCACAGAGACCAAGCTAACGTTAAAAGGATAATCACGTTTGATAAATACCTGAAATGATAATTTTTGTCATACCGTAATTACATAAGAAATATGAGACCAAAGCACCTCTAAACAGAGGACTGGCAAATATGGCATTTTTAATACCATGGAGGCTTAAATTTTGTGTGGCCTATGTGGTTGGGAATTTCGTCAAATTCCAATGAAAGCAGTTCAGATCCTCCCTTGTAAGTTCTTCTACATCATGAATCTCTTTGCATTGTTCCATTCTAACTTTGCAAACAGTAGCATCCATGAGGGTTATAATATGTTTGTTTGACAAATCATGCGCGCCAATGTGTAAACCTGAGTTCAACACCTGCTATCATATTCAGTTATTCACTTTCTCTTCTTTTATGATATAGTGTGCATCCACTCAAGCAGCCCTAAACTGGCTAAAACAAGGCTAAATCATAATCTATCTGGAAATATAAAATGTTTAGCAACAGCAAGCAGGAGCACGTTTAGGCTGTAGTATGGCCTAAAAACGGCTAATCAAATCTAAGTATAGTAAAATAGTTGTAGGCAGATCATGACATCTATATTCTTTCGGTAGCCTACCTCCAAGTATTTCATTCACTATTCTAGTAATTTATCGAGAGCAGTACTCGACAAATTGAAATTGCACTGGAGGCAAGACAAAGATCAGAAGATGTATGTTGCTTCCCAGGGTGGAGTCCCAGATTCAATTCAGTAGGAAGAACCTTGTAGGGCATAGTGGGGAGCACGTACAAAATTCCACCTTGGCAAGGCATACTACGGCCCTATAAACAAACAGGGGACTTGGGAGCGGTATTTGTGAGCAAGCCACCGCTGCCGCATTGTGCTCAAGCAAGAGAAGGGGCACGGGGGACTTGGGTGTTGTTCAATGCTGTAACAGAGGCAGCCCTCCCACCCCTGATATTACCCCCGCTAGCTACGCTGCCACATCCTGTAAACCATACTCTTTCTTCTCAATATATCGGCTCACAAAGGTTTTGCGAGCTCACAAAATAAGACTACGAATGCCAACGACACAATGAAATTCAGTGGGATGACTAGCAGATCTGAACCCCTAGCGAGCGCGATTGAATGGCTGAGGACGTCAAATCGTTGTGGGAGGATGTTAGTGGCAGCTTTACTGTTTTTTAACAAACAGTTTGTTGGTAGTGGCATCACAAAAGAGTACAAAAGAATAGATGGAAACAATATGTTCTACTTCATTTATATACAAAAAAACACTTTGCCTGCAAAAAGGCTCCTGAATATAGCACTATTCCTCTTAGTAAGTAAAAGTTGGATAGTATGTTAATATGGCTCCCTGGTAAGTACTAAAATCAAATTGAATAACAAAATTTAAAATTAGATAAATGTTGCTAGCATCAGTATTAAAAGTTAGGGTTAACAACAATTGTACCTACAAGAACTACTGCTGTAAGTTCTAACTAATAGAGCTTTTGTTCTTGCACGAAAATAGAAGTCATGATTAGACATAAGAAATGTTCACTAAGATGGGCATTCACAAAGGCAATATACTCAGGGTCGTTGCCAGTGATGATCATGTGTCAACATATAGAAGAAGAGCCCGGCCATGAGTAGAAAAGTGGACAAACAACGCCAGATCATGAGCACACGCTGAAAAACCAGTGGCAGTAGGCAAAACGCTCAAAATAGGTGTGAGGGGCTTATTTAAGGCCCATAGAGGGAGATGAAGACGGATGATCAGGAATAGAATACCAAGTGGTGACTGGATATAAACCTCCTCACGCAGCTCACCATTAAGAAATGCAGTCTTAACATCAAGCTGAGGCACAAACCAGTGGCTAACAGAGGCCGCGCCAAGAAGTGTCTGAACAATGGTCATATGGGCCACAAGAGCAAAGGTCTCATCGTAATCATCACCATGCTCCTGCTGAAAGCCACAAGCCACAAGACGAGTTTTGTAACGCTTAAGAAAACCATCGGAACGAGTTTTAACCTTGTAGACCCGCTTACAAGCGATGGGACGGACACGGGGAGGAAGAGAAACAAGATCACACGTGTCGGTGCTCCCAAGAGCATCAAGATTCTCTACCATTGCAAATTGCCATTCAGAGTGAACAACAACTTCATGATAAGAAATCGACTCAAGAACAGCAGGGTCGGCGCTTGGAAAAACCAAGGCAATGAACAGGTGGAAGCAATGGAGGACCCAAGCCATAAGTAGACTGAGACGAGGAAGATGACACATAAGAAGTAGATGGCACATCAGTAGACGCATCCACAATAGATGAACGACGAGTATAAAAGGGAGGAATTAAATGATGAAAGAATACAAGGAATCACCGGGGTGGACTCAGTTGATGGAGATAGAGAAGTCACCGGAGATGAAGGTGCAGAACCCTGTGACAAGCGAGGTGAGGAAACCATGGGAGATGGCAACATCGGATCTGCAATAGTCAGAGAAGAAGCAGGGGCAATAGGAGGGATGGGCAAGGGCTCAACAGTTACAGTTGTGATAGATGTGTTAGAGAAAGTGAGGAAAAATATATCCTCCACCGAAAGGGTCAAGAAGATGGACGCGGGTAGAAAGAAGACCCATCAAAAGTCACATCCCAAGAAATACGTATCTGACGACCAACATGATCACAACAACGATAGTCCTTGTGCTCATCACTATACTAAGGAAACACACTCGACAGATGTGCCATCAACAACCCAACAGTCTAAAGACACAACACCGGAGACGGATCCAAGAAGGCCACGTCAAACTAAGGATGAGAGATGACTAAGGTAATGATGCCACTACTGAAAAGAGCTTGTAGGCAAGGCAACAGAGGTGGAGAGACTAGTAGCGTCGTAGCGGAGGGAAGGTAAAGCCAGTCAAGCAAAACTATCTCTCGTTTGAACACCTGCATTTATAATTGTGATTGGGCCCTCTGTTAGCTGAATGGTATCAAGGATAAGCGTTCGCTCTCAGTACCTAAAAGTAACTTCCATCTCATCCTTTAAATGCACTCCTGACTGTGCTAAAATATAAACAAGAGTATTGAAAAAAGAGGTACACGATCAGATGGTTTCATGGCGGTAGTGTTAACACCAATTTCTTCCATTCTACAGTTACTTAGCAAAGAGACGATCTTGTTCCAAACCTATAAAGAGAGACTTGGCCAGTCTAACCTTGTGGACATGAGGTTTGACCTATCGTCTATCTCAAACGTGTGGATGGCCTCGAGGAGCTAATAGTTCCTTTCACAAGTGAGGTAATTGATTAGGTTGTGAGGGACATGTCGGCTGACCGTGCGCCTATGCCCGATGGTTTTGACGGTTGCTTCTTAAAATCATGTTGGCACATCGTCAAAGAGGAGTTATACAAGGTTTGCATGGATTTGTATTAAGGGAATTTAGATTTGAGTAGCCTTAACTCCAGCTTTATCAATCTCATCCCCAAACTTCTGTCGTCTTAGACAACAAATGATTATCGCCCGATCTCTTCTAAACTGTTGTCAGAAGTTGATCACTGAACTCCTAGCAAACCGCCTGCAGAAACTTATCCTTTGTATCATCCATCGTAATCAGTACAGGTTCTTTAAGGGTAGGTCTGTCCAACACTGTGTCAGGTGTCACGCCGTGCTTGCTTTCTCTTGAGGTTGGATTTTGCCAAGGCATTCGACACAATCGAGCATGAACTGATGATTCAAATCATGAGGAACATGTGTTTCAATGATAAGTGGTTGCAATGGATTGGTTGTATCTTTTCTTCAGGAAGCTCAGTTGAGTTGTCAATGGATTGCTGCGCTGACAGTTCTCCTGCAAGCGTGGGGTCAGACAGGGTGAACCCTTGTCACTGTTGATCTTTGTTCTAGCTGTGGATCTGCTGCAATTAGCCATCAACGATGCACATGCCAGAAATCTAATCTAGCTCCCAATTCCAACCTGTAATAATGACTCTGGTGATTCAGTACGCCGATGACACCATGGTGGTCTTGTTGGCCTGCCCGCGTCAAGCTGAGCAAATGAAACCTATTATGTTGGACTATGCAACTTCTGTTGGGCTGTGCATTAATTTTCATAAATCAATTTGGATCATGCAGAAAACATTTGTTTTGGCCCAGATCTTTCAGTGTGTGGTGGGACAAATGTCGTTTACTTACCTGGGGTTGCCTTTGGGCACCACACGCCCCTTCCGTCATGGATCTTATGCCACTAGTTTCTTCTAGAGAAAAGTGTGTTTTTGGTCCCTTAAGTTCCCAGAAAGTCTAGACTTGGTCCCTCAAGATTTTTTGGTCTACTTTTGTGTAACGCCCCGGATCCGATGCGCCAGGTGTCTGCAAGTTATTCGCCGTAGTTTCCATGTCATTTGCTTGCGTGTTGCATTTTATCATGTCATCATGTGCATTTCATTTTGCATACGTGTTCGTCTCATGCATCCGAGCTTTTTCCCCGTTGTCCGTTTTGCAATCCGGCGCTCCTATGTCCTCCGGCGTTCCCCTTTCGTCTCTCGTTGTGAGCGGGTGTTAAACTTTCTCGGAATGGACCGAGGCTTGTCAAGTGGCCTTGGTATAGCACCGGTAGACCGCCTGTCAAGTTTCGTGCCATTTGGAGTTCGTTTGATACTCCAACGGTTAACCGGGTAACCGTAAACCCCCTTCTCTTTGCAGCCCAACACCCCCTCCAAAGTGGCCCAAAACCCACATATCTCCCCTCCATGCTCTCGGTTGTTCGATCACGATCGTGTGGGCGAAAACCGCTCCTCATTTCGACTCTCCTAGCTCCCTCTACCTATATATATGCCCTCCCCCCGAAATTTCGCAGTCCAAACCCCCGAAACCCTAGCCTCGCTCCTCTCCGCGTCGCCGGACACGTCCGGTCCGGCCGGACAACGTCCGGCGCCGCCGCCCGGCCAATCCGAGGCCGCCACGTGGCATCCCCGCGCCTCCACCGCCGTCGGCCCGCGGAGCCCATCGCAGGCCCGCGCAGGC